>NW_012105498.1:0-13275 GCF_000951045.1 Mandrillus leucophaeus | reverse complement strand
AAAAAAAAAAAAAAAAAAAAAAGCTGAAAAAAGGAAAAAAAAAACCCACACACACATACACCCTAAACCAAACCAAACAAACAAACAAACAAACAAAAAACCCAGAGTAGCCAAGATTTACAGGAGTAACCACAAGGACCCTGCTGGGCTTGCAAGGCAGGTGCTATCCTCTAAACTTCTCTACTTCTCCTCCCCTCAATGTTTTAAAAGGTATGAAAGAAGGAAAGCTGGTGGATTTGGAATCAGTCTTCAAGTAACTGGCCAATATAAGTAACATTTTGATGTAGGATAAAAAGAGACAGAACAAAAGAGCTCTTTCTGCAAGTATAATACTACACTATAATATTATTTTTTAATATATTTTGCCTCTTTTCTCTCAACTTGAAGTTCTTCAGGGCCTGTTTCCTTTCATTAACTGTTCTCTCTCTAAGGGAGGCTGAAAAATATCACCATGGACTATGATAAAATACCGCAGATGGATAACGTGCCAAGTGGCTCACAAAGAGCCCTGGAAGCTTCAGCCTTACAGATAAAAGGAAATATCTAGATGGGAGAGGATTGATATAGTAAATAAATTTGACTGGCATTAAGTATTTAGTGTTGTGGTTGGCTCCATGAAACCATTACATCAAATGTATAATGGCATAGTAGCCATTCGGGCTTTACTGTAAGTTTGACAAGCCCCAACCAGCTGCATGGCATTAGATTGTAAGTGACAAGTTCTGATAGACCTGTCAGCTTGAGAAAGATTACTTTAAAGCAAACAGAAAATGCTGCAGATTCTTTTATTAATAAGGTAACCTTCAGTTTAGAAAGATGAGGAAAGGCAGTGAATGCTGGCTGCTTCTGAGAATGTAACTTTGGTCAAGACAGCTGCCTTGGGACAAGTGCAATTTCCAGATGGGGTATCAATTATGAGTTTTAAGCAGACAACATTCTTGACAGCTAAGGGATGAGTGTGTTGATTCTAAATAGTCTACCCTTTGTACTGCTTGGATTCATTGCTTCATATAATAAGTTCATGCTAAACCAAAACAGTTTTTTGGTGGATTCTGTTTGATCATTTCCTAGAGACACTTTAGGTTGGTGGGATGCGATGTAGCCCCTGCTGCTGAAGACACACTTCAGGTAACAATTGATATTCATCGTTTTCCTACATTACAGTTATTTTATTATATAAGAGATTCCCCCTGCCCCTCGGCATTTCTGCTGGTAGGGCTTCCCAAGCCTTTATCCTTGGGGGATTTCAGATCCTGCTTACTATGTCTTACTCAGATCATAGTTCCTTTACTTGTTGATTCATTATGTAAATTGGATGACTACCAAGAGAGATTCTAGTTGCTCATGTGGGTGTAAAGTGCATTTTTTCTGACCATATTGTGTAACAGTAGCCTTACTTCATTCTGAATGCCAGTGTTAATTATCCCTGCCAGGACAGTAATTTCTTTTTCTTATTTCTTGGTCTCTTGGAACAAGAATTCAGAATAATTGGATGGTATCTGTAGATAAAGTTTAATGAGTCATATTCCCCTTCTAAGAACAAATACCTATAGATCCACGGAACCTGGAAATGAAGGCTTGTACGTATACATTCATCTATATTTAGTAATGTATTGGGAATGATAGTAAGTGGTGCCACTTCTGATTCTACTCTTTGGTACCTGGATTTTATAGTCTACCTATTCTTTGTAGTCTATCTAATAGGGATATAGCATGATATAGTATTGATTTAGAGTACATTCTGCATCCTAAACTTTTCAAATTCACACAAAATCTTCACAAATTAAACCATATAAAAGGCCATAAAATATGTTTTAGTAAGTGTAAAAGTATTGAGAGCATAGAAAGTATGTTCCTTGAGCACAACTGAATTGTTAGACATTCATAAAACAAGATACTTATAGAAGTTCTAGATATTTAAAGTTAACAACACACGTAAATAACTTACAGGCTAAATTTAAAAATCAGAAGAAAAATTAGAAGATATTTTCATGTGAATGATGAAGAAAATGTAAAAATTTATGGAGTACAGCCTAATTTGTGCTGATAGGATGTGAATCAGATTTACTGGGCGCTGGTTACCACCTTGCATGAGTGAGACAGACGCACTCATACACAAGTTACATGAAGTAAACGTATTCCTTACAGATAGGCAACAGGGGACAAATGCACCCTAAGACTCACTGTGAGCCAGTTCCTAAGGCTCAAGAAAGCTGCCTGGGGTAGATGGAACATTGACTCTTTGTGACTCATTGCTCCGTTGATGAGGGACCCCAACAGGCAGCCTGTGCTGGATTATGAACATTAGGGGCTGTGTGATTTACTGGGAAAAGCTTGGAAGTTCATCCTGCTTCCAGAGGAGAAATGAACAAACCCAGGCTGTCCTAAGAAGTTTGTGCCTGATTTAAGATGTTATGTTTTCTAGTAGGGTCAGGAACAAGGCCTGGGCTGTTCCAGCCAGTTCCTCCTATCTCAGCATATGCATTGCCAGCACATTCAACAATTATTCTCAGAATTACAGGCAAAAAAAGCATGGAGAACTAGGTCCATTCAAGGCACCCAGAGAATTGTCATGCTCAGGAAAACAAGAACTGTTTTAAATAGCAATAATATAATTTTCCACCTAAGAAGATGGGGAAAAATTAGCCCAAAGTAAAGAAAACAAAATAAAAAGAAGAGCAGGTATCTATGAAATAAAAACAGAGAACCATAAAGAAGATCAACAAATCCTTTTTATCACTGAAAAGATTAAAAAAATCAATAAAAACTTTTTACGATAGCATCAGGAACAGAAGAAACGTCATAAATTAGCAATATCAGTAATGAAAAGGGGAGTTATATTGGAGGTCCTATTGAGTTTAAAAGATAACAAATTGGTCACTTTGATGAACTGTTCACATCCTGAAAAACACAACTTACTAGAATTGATACAAGATAATGGAAATAGAAAATGGAAAATAGGAATAGATCTATATTTATTAAACTAATTACTTGTCAAAACCCCATTACATAAAGAAAGTAAATGTCTTCAGTGGAAAATTCTATCAAACATATGAGGAAGATAAAACACCAATATGACACATACTCTTCAAGAAATACAGAAGGAAGAAAAACTTCTCAATCCCTTTTATAAAGTAATCATAATCTTGATACCAAAACCTAAATAAGACATTAAAAAATGAAATTCATAAAGAATAGCTTTTATGATCATAGATGCAAAATCTCATAGTAGAATGTTAATAACTTGAATTCAATAACCTAGAATAGCAAAGGGAAACTCATCTCAGGAGTGCAAGTCTGGTTTATTGTTTGGAAATTATTCAGAATAATTCACTGTATTAACTATAAAAGGGAGAAAAAATGATGATAAATACAGAAAGTAGCACAATTCAATGACCATCATGATGAAAACTCTAAACAATATAGGAATATCAGAAAACGTTCTCAATATGATAAGGAACATCTATAAACAAAACTATTCGTCATACTTAATAGTGAAATATTGAACATTTTTCCCAGAGATCTTTTTAAGGCAAGTATATTTGCTTTCATCAGTCCTATGCAATGTTGTTCTGAGGGGCCTTGTCATTACGCTGAGGCAAAATAAAGCTTAAATACTGAAAAGGAATTAGGAAAATTATCTGTTCACAAGTGACATAATTTTTATGTAGCAAACCCTGAGGGAATGCAAAACATATACCAGTATTAAAAAGTAAATTTAATAAGTTTTAAGCTTCATGTTTAATATAAAATTTTATTTCTGTATACTTGCAACAATAACATTTAAAAATCCATTTAACAGAGCATAAAAAATGTAAACCATTTTACAGGACCTCCACACTGAAAAGTAAGTATTTCTGGCTAAAAAAAGATACATAAATATTTAAAGAGATATACCTCGTTCATGGATTCAGAAGCAATATATGTAAGTCATTAATTTTCTCTCATCTATAGTTTCAATGCAATTTTATTCATCATTCTAGCAGAATTTCCCACCAAAATCGAAAAGTTGATTTTAAAATTTGTATAGAAAATACAAAAAACTACATGAACCCCAAAACTCTCTAAAAAGAATAACAAAACTGTAGTACTTATACTACTCATTTTAAGACTCATTGAATCAAAGCTAGAGGAATCAAGTATTGTGGTAGCATCACAATAGATAAATAAATCAATGGCATGGAAGGGGGATATCAAAACAGACTGACATTTATACTTGATTGATTTTAAATGAAAGATTCTAAATAATTCAATGGGAAAAAATCCCAACAATTAATGCAGGGACACCTAGATTGCTGTGTGGAAAGAATATGGACCACAAACCTTACTTCACATCAAATAAAAATTAAATCAAGATCAAAGTATACAAACTAAAACTATAAAGCTTCCAGAAGAAAACATATGTGTATATCTTTGAGACCTAAGAATAAAGAAATAATAACTATTAAAATGATGAATTAGATTTTATTAAAAAAAAAAAAGCTTCCAGTTATCTATATGCCCTGAAGAGAATGAATAGAAAACCTATAAGCTGGTATAGAATAATTACTGTAGACTGGGATAGAAAGCATAACTCTCAAAAGTACTTTGATCAAGATAGTATAGCAAACTGCTATAATTCAATACTAAAAACACAGACAGCCCAGTTACCAGATAAGAAAATGGGGGATGAGGTAGGGCACAAGACTTCACAATTCACAGAGGATGATCTACAAAACACCAATAATTTCATTAAAAAGTGCTTAACATCTTTAGTCACCCAGAAAATGCAAATTAAAACCACAAAAAGATACTACCCAGACTCACTGCAAAGACAACACCAAATGCTGTTGAAGAGCAACAAAAACTCTCCTCTCTGTTGCTGGGACTCTAAGATTGCATAACTGCTCACAATAAATGTTTGTCAGTTTAAAGAAAAATTAAATATACACCTACCCTTGGACCTAGCAATTTTTATTTCTAGGTGTTAACCAAGAAAAAGAAAAATATATATCCACCAAAAGATGTTTACATCTATATTCAGAACAACTTTATTTATAATAACCTCAAACTGGCAACATGTCCAACAGGAAAATTGAAAAACACATTATGGTATATTTACTTCGTAGGTTGGAACTTAGCAATTAAAAATAAAAAAAGTTACATGAGAAGATGGATGATGGATGACTATCATAGGCGACTATAGTGAGGGAGTGACATCAAACACAGTGATTCCATTTATGTGGAGTTCTGGAATAAGCAGAACTAAGATATGGTTAGAAATTTTTCCAAAAGTCATAGCATCTAGAGAAAGAACTACAGGGAACTTTCTGTGATGGCAAAAATTTCTATATATTGATAATTCAGTGGGTTACAAGGCTTTATTATGTGTTTGTAATAACCCATTAAATAGTACACTTAAGATTTGTACATTTAATAGTATGCAACCTCAAATGAAAGGGAAAAAGAAGGAATTGTAAGCAACCATAGGAAGTACTGGACTACAGATATGTCTGTCTCAGTATGCTATTGGAGCAACAGTCTCTGAACTCTTTTTCCTTAATGCTTCCTTTGTATTTGTACAGAATTGATAAGAAGGAGGCCATAGAAGTAAAGGCACTGCCAATGTGCAAAGGCCATGGTGAGCAGAAGCCTGTCTTACCTGACGTCTGCATGATATTTCTATTTATAGCAGTGTTTTCAGCTATAGCAAGAATATTAATGAATTCCCACTGGTTTCGAGTACAGGTAGTTAGAATTGCAAATTTTGCTTTGGAAACCTAGAGCCATATGATCTCTAGGAGTGAGAATGGGTCAGATATTAAGAATTAGACAAAGTAGAGGATACTGAAGTTACAGATATACTCTTTAAATATGATTGTTTTTACGAACTCACACTGCCCCCAAGATCTTTGATTGTATCTACCCCATTGGTGAAGTCATGCTAATATATGAATTGAATTATATGTTGTGAGCAGGTGAGGAACTTTTCCACTCAGCAGGGTATTTCTCAGTGTATAATAAGACTAAGTAAGAGAGGAAAGCAACTATTGTTTGTTAGTCCTACTACGTAGGCCAGGTTTTGAGGTATTGTTCTCAAATTATCTTGTTTCCTCTACATCCATCTTATAACCACTTTGAGAAATGGAAGTTGCCTTTAATAAATTTAATTCAATGCAGACACAAGAGCCTTTGAATTCTTTGAATTTCTTTTTTGTTGTTGTTGTTTTTTGACAGGGTCTTGCTCTGTTGCCCAGGCTGTAGTGTGATCACAGCTCATTTCAGCCTCAGACTCTTGGGCTCAAGGTATCCTCCCACCTCAGCCACCCAGCCACCCATGTACCTGGGATTACAGGTGCATGTCACGTGTCTGGCTAATTTACTTTTATTTTTTTTGTAGAGATGGGGTCATGTTATATTACTCAAGCTGGTCTGGAACTCCTGGTCTCAAGCAATCTTCCTGCCTCAGTTTCCCAAAGTGTTAGGGTTACAGGTGTGAGCCATGGTGCCTGGCCTGAACTATTTACTATAACCTAAAGAAGGTTTTACTGAAACTCAATTCTATCATATGTGAAATCTTATCCCCTTTTCTCTCCACTGAACTTTCTTCATATTTTATTTTGTGTAGGCAGTGTTTATAAACTGTGATATTTCTTTTTTGTTATTAGAAAACATGACAGCATGGCACAGATGTGATGCTTAGCCGGTCATATTTGCGAAATAGGTCTGATCTTACATATTGGTTGAGTGGGCCTGAATTACAAGACACAGATAGATATGATATTTTCCTTGATTACTCTGCTGTGGTATAAGAACAAATGTTTACTTTGATGAACTGTGATTTCTCTCTCTCTCTCTGTTTATTTTGCTGCAGTCTGTTTGTTTATTGAACAAAGCTTTTTTGAGTGCTGACACTGTGGCGGGCATTGTTCTAGCACTGGGAGTTTGGTGATGAAAACAGACAAGACTTGCGCTCTCATAGAGCTTGCATTCTATCAAGGGCAGACAGAAAATAACCAAATAAATAAATAAATAGACAATATTTCAGTTTCTGATAAGTTCTATTAAAAAACCTATACATGGCAACATAGTGGAGGGATGGGATGAGCAGTAGCTCCCTTAAACTGGATGAACAGGCTTTTCTGAGGAAGTACAACTTGAACTGAAACCTGAGTGATGAGTGAGATCAGTGGTACAGAAATCTGGGGAAGAACAGTCCATACTCAAGAAACAAACAAGTGCATAACCCTTGTGGTAGGAGTGAATGGGTTGAGAAATCCTTTCAAGGCTAATGTGACTGGGACATATTGAGAGGAGGGAAACTGATAATAAGTGAAATCAGGAATATTGGAAACATGCAAATCATTGCTTAGAAATATTGACATGTTTTAAGCCTGTGGATAATAACATCATCTGATTTGCTTATTTAAAACCATTCTTCTAGTTGTTAAGGAGCATAAGAGAATAATTAAGAGGATATTGATATAATCCAGGTGGAAAATAGTGATATCTTTGGCTAACGTTTTATAAATACCAAATGGAGTGCAGGAGCAGTGGCTCATGCCTGTAATCCCAGCACTTTGGGAGGCCGAGGCGAGCAGATCACCTGAGGTCGGGAATTTGAGACTACGCTGAACAACATGGAGAAACCCCATTTCTACTAAAAGTACGAAATTAGCCAGACGTGGTGGCACATGCCTGTAATCCCAGCTACTTGGGAGCCTGAGGCAGGAGAATCACTTGAACTTGGAAGGCAGAGGTTGCGGTGAGCAGAGATTGTGCCTTTGCACTCCAGCCTGGGCAACAAGGGCGAAACTCATCTCAAAACAGCCACAACAACAACAACAACAACAACAAAAACCAGCAAACAAACAAAAACAAATGGAAAAAGAAATATCAAATGGAAAGTATCTAGCATTTTACCTATAGAGCTGACATTACTTGCTGATGACTGGAACAAAGAGAAGTGTATTTTCTAAATCATGAGCCAAATTAATACGGTTTAATTTAACAAATAGTGCCTGAAGATGTAGTCTGTACTAGATGTTTCCAGTTTGTGTTGGTGTTCCTGGGGTGAGAATGACACAGATCTTGCCTCAAAAGAGTGTTGCATTTCATTTCAGACTTACTGAATTTCAAGAGTGTGCCTAGGAATCTGAATTTCAACTAGTTTGAAAACTACTGGTGTGCCAAAACCACACCTGTTTTCCCAATGCAGAAGTAGGGAGGGAAAATATAAATGGGGCTCCTGCCCAGATTATTCTTCTAAGGATGTGATATTCTGGGGGAAGGCCCATGTGTGGAGACGGTACATAAAGTGAGGCCAGGCAGTGAGTGGAACCAAAAGCACCCTATGCACGGTAATTTGAGGAAGAGTTACCAACGTGGAGGTAGATATTGGGAAAAAGGAGTCAGGTTACATCTGTAAAGAAAATGGCATATGCCACGTCTGTAGAACAAGAATAAGGAAGGAAAGAGCTGTGAGGGAATGCCAGGAAAAATTGAGAAAACTAATAGATCGTGAGTTTCTGAGTTGTGTATTTCAGGAAATAATTTGGTAATTGAAAATAAAAATGTTGCTATCATTACCAGTGACCAAAATTTGCTAAGCATGAGGTTACAATGGTTTAACCAGTCACCCGTAAACTGGATGACTTCTTGTTGACTGCTTTCATAACGTGGGTAAGGTTGATTATGAGGAATATTGGAGAGAATTCCCATACAGGGGAAGGATATGCAGGAGCTGGAAAAAAAATGATTAGTTTGTGCAGTTGCAAAAAGAACAGGAAAAAATGAGCTAGATCCTGTATATGTTGCTATTTAAACAGGAGTTTTGAGGGGAAATAATGCTTGAGAAGGAGCAGAAATAATTTACTTGTTGGTTTGCTCGAGGGTGAGCGAGGTAGAACTAGCCTTGTCACAGAGCCCTAGTTACAGAAATAAACAAAATTAAGCAAGGACTTTCTGTTATGGTAATGGTCAAGGAGCTTATAGTGAATGAATGTACCTGCAAATTGCATTATAATTCTGGATAATAATTACGCTAAAATATACTATTTGGAGGCACTGAAAAACAACCCAAAGCAGGCTGCCATCATTCTTATTATTCTAATATTCATATGAAAATGTGACCAAAAAAACCTAAATGGAAAAAAGCCAGAAAAATCATGAAAAAGAATAACAACATGGAAGAAATTACATTATGTAATTTTAAGACATTGTGTAAAGCTATAGTCGTCAAGACAATATCTTATTGGTGTAAAGATAGACATTTATATTACTGGAACAGATACGAGTTTACAGAACATATGCAATGTGTTCAATTGATTCTTGACAAATCCACACAAGCAGTTAAGTATGGGAAAGAAAACTCTTTATAAAAGATGGAATTTGTATGAAGAAAAAATGAACTTTAATCATTTCCCCCTACTACGAACAAAAATTAAGCCTAAGAGCTAAAACATTAGGCTTTTAGAGGCAAATAGGAAGACGACTTTATAACCTGTGTTTAATTAAATATTTCTAAGAAATTACAGGAATTCCAATAAACATAAAAGATTAAAAAACGGACTTCATCACAATTAAAAATGTCTGTTCTTGAAAAATAAATGGCCAATAGTCCTTTAAAAATGTTTTACTATTACTTATTAGGGCAACACAAGTTAAAGATATAGTATAATACTGCTTCACACACATTTTAATAGTTAAAATTAACCAAAACAACTCCAAAACAAAACAAAACACCTGTCAACACTAAATGTAGTCAAGGTTGTAGAGCAATTGGAACTTTCATACATTGCTTATGGGAGCATAATACGGTATACCCATTGAAAATGTTTGGGCTTATTTCTTATGAAGCCAAACATACAGAATGCTCCCAAAATGACTATGCCTGGTGTACATGTTATATAGAAACTCTCTTCTATATACTTGGTTGGGACCTGTGAATGTGTGGAATAGTCACTTCCTTGATTAGAATGCAATATACAAAACTCCCACTTAACAGACTAGAGTGAGGTTCTTCTGCTGGCTTTAAAGATATTAGCTGTTGTATGGTGAGTTGGTCACATAATTAGTACCTTTGGAAGCCCTCGCATCCTCTAGGCGCTTAGAACAACCCCTAACAAAGCCAGAGAGAAAGTGAAGACTTTAGTCCAATTCATTCAAGGAGCCAAATTCGGCCAACAACCTGCATGAACTTGAAGGAGGACCCAAGCTTCAGATGCAAACAGAGCCCCAGATGCCAGTGTTGAGAGACTTTAAGCAGAAAACTCACTTGCACTGTGCTGGACTTCAGACCTACAAAAACAGTGAAATAATAAATGAATGTTGTTTTAAGCCACTAGATTTGTGGTATTTTATTACATAGCAATAGAAAACGAATGCACACTTTTTATTTATCATCCTCCTTTTGCTGAAATTTATTTGATAATTTTCACCTACAGATCATTTGGACTGTTTTTCTTTCAACTTGATCTCTCTGACAGTGTGATATATGTTGCAAACCCTGCTTGGTATGCCTGTGGAGAAGGAAGCGAAGTGGTCCATCATGTTGTGATCAATCTCAGTCTCCACAGATTCAAAATTCTAGATTTGCAAATCATTGTGTCCTTGTCCCCAGCCAGTCTATATCTTATGTACGTGTTTAATTTGATTCTCATCCCAAGAAAGACGTTGTAATTAATTCCTCCAGACTCTCAACAAAGATATGTTGTTTTATATTAGTTTTCCAAGCTCTATAAAGCTCATTTATTCACAATGTTGAAGCTCATTTACTTACTACTAGCACAGAGATCTAATTTCACAGCTCTCTCTCTTCTATTTCTTTGTACTTAAGGGTGCCTTAAAAAATCTGGGGCAAATTTAGAAGTGTTTCAACACTTGCATTCATTAAACTAACCAAGCATTTTGTTCATGAAAATTGGAATACAGACAAATGGATTTTAAGCGAGAATCCGAAATGCCTGCCTCAAGTATACAGATTAAATGAATAAGCTTTTAACTTATCTCTCTGAGTTATTTAACTTCTACTTCTCAATCCTGGGCTTAGTGGATAACTGAAAGCCAATTTCTGACAGGAACAAAAGGTCATCAATGAAAACTTTTTAGAAAAGAGCTACTATTGCTATTTTTCCACCTTTAATCAAGACTTTTGCTCAGACTAATCATTAAAAAATAGTTCTTGTTAAACTAGATTTCAGCCAGATTAATGTGATTCTGTTCATATGACAGATAATTTGGAGCAGGGTTTTGACTAAAGATTTTTGAGGTGTTGCATGATTCATGATGGCTCAGTAGAAAGGGAACTAGAATAGAAACCAGGGATCTGGGCTCTTGATTTAGTCCTTAGTTATCCACACACTTTTTTTCTTTTAGTAGTACAGATCAAAATTATGATTGTTCGTTTGAATTGTTTAACATCTGGCAAAATTTAGAGTTCCGTGAGGTCACGTATGTGGCTATCTTGTTCCCAAGTGTATCTGTAGCACATAACACATTGCTAGTCAAGGAATAAGCATACTCTAGTATTTGCTGAAGTGTATTAAATAGCTCTTTACTTAGAGTAATTTGGGAATGAAATTAACTGTTCCTTCTTGTATTATCTCATTCATTTTTTCACAGTATCCTACAGAAGAGGAAATAAATATCTCATTTATGGCCTAAAAAGTTTTCTTCATTAGATTGCTTCTGTATGCAAAAGAACTGAGATTTGAAATCAGATCTCTGGAGTCAGCATGCCAAGTCAAGCTTGGAAACGTGTTCAATAACTTCATTAGATAATCACTTAGTGGGATTAAGTGAAGGTCTCTCTTCTTTGCAACAAGTCCAAAAAGGGTATGGAACGTAGAATTCTAAGATGGTTCCACAAATATTCTAGTGACTCACATTTACATACTTTCTTCCCATTATTCAAAGAAACATTCATGTAGGTAATTCTGTGAAGGAATTTCACATAAAAAATTCATAAATCAAAGTTTAGTTTGAAATATGGGGATTATTCTGGTAGGCCTGACCTAACCACATGAGCCCCTTAAAATCAGAGAGTTTTCTTTGGTTGATTGCAGAAGTGAAAGTCAGAGAGATGAGATTTGCACCAGCTAGTCTGGAAGAAATGAAAGGTTCCTGCTGAAAACTGCTCATGGAGGCCACGTGAGAGAGAGTTGTGAGCAGCCTCTAGGAGCTGAGAGTGGTTCAACCCACCAATAGATGGAAAATGGGGACCTTAGTCCAACAGCTGTAAGGAAATGAGTTTTGTTAAAAACCAATGAGGCTAGAAGAGGGTCCCATGCCCAGAAGAAAACTTCAGCTCTGATCAACACCTTGATTTCAGCCTGGTAAGACCCCAGACAGAGAGATCTGGTCATGCTGGGCTTAGATTTCTGAAACACAGAAATGTGAAATAATAAGTGAGTATTGTTTTAGGTCACTACATTTGTGGTAATTTTTTAGGATACAGTAGAAAATCACTATACAAGGATGACTTCAACATACTGGAAATTGACCTGAGAGTTGTGAGCATTGATTTGGTTTCATGCTGGATGAGAGTAGTAGGCAAAGAATTGTGCCAATGCCAAAAGAATATCAGATAATGAAGATGGCCAAATAGGAACAGCTCCCGTCTCCAACTCCCAGCGCGAGAGACACAGAAGACCCGTGATTTCTGCATTTTCAACTGAGGTACTGGGTTCATCTCACTAGGGAGTGCCGGACAATCGGTGCTGGTCAGCTGCTGCAGCCCGACCAGCAAGAGCTGAAGCAGGGTGAGGCATCGCCTCACCTGGGAAGCTCAAGGGGGAAGGGAATCCCTTTTCCTAGCCAGGGGAACTGAGACACACAACACCTGGAAAATCGGGTAACTCCCACCCCAATACTGTACTTTAAGCAAACAGGCACACCAGGAGATTATATCCCACACCTGGCCGGGAGGGTCCCACCCAACGGAGCCTCCCTTATTGCTAGCACAGCAGTCTGCCATCTAACCGCAAGGCAGCAGCGAGGCTGGGGGAGGGGCGCCTGCCATTCCTGAGGCTTAAGTAGGTAAACAAAGCCTCTGGGAAGCTCAAACTGGGTGGAGCTCACAGCAGCTCAAGGAAACCTGCCTGTCTCTGTAGACTCCACCTCTGGAGACAGGGCACAGCTAAACAACAACAAAAGCAGCACAAACCTCTGCAGACACAAACGACTCTGTCTGACAGCTTTAAAGAGAGCAGTGGATCTCCCAACACGGAGGTTGGGATCTGAGAAGGGACAGACTGCCTGCTCAAGTGGGTCCCTGACCCCTGAGTAGCCTAACTG
>NW_012105497.1:0-1300 GCF_000951045.1 Mandrillus leucophaeus | reverse complement strand
TGGCTGCCCTTAAGATTTTTTCCTTCGTTTCAACTTTGGTGAATCTGACAATTATGTGTCTTGGAGTTGCTCTTCTTGAGGAGTATCTTTGTGGCATTCTCTGTTTTTCTTGAATTTGAATGTTGGCCTCCCTTACTAGGTTGGGGAAGTTCTCCTGGATGATATCCTGCAGAGGGTTTTCCAAGTTGGTTCCATTTTCCCCATCAGTTTCAGGCACCCCAATCAGACGTAGATTTGGTCTTTCCGCATAGTCCCATATTTCTTGGAGGCTTTGTTCATTTCTTTTTACTCTTTTTCTCTACACCTCTCTTCTCACTTCATTTCATTCATTTGATCTTCAATCACTGATACTTTGTCTTCCAGATGATCGAGTGGGTTACTGAAGCTTGTGCATTTGTCATGTAGTTGTCATGTTATGGTTTTCATCTCTATCAGTTCTTTTAAGGACTTCTCTACTTTGGTTATTCTAGTTAGTCATTTGTCAAGTCTTTTTTCAAGGTTTTTAGTTTCTCCTTTAGCTCTGAGAAGTTTGATCGACTGAAGCCTTCTTCTCTTGACTCATCAGAGTCATTCTCCGTCCAGCTTTGTTCTGTTGCTGGCGATGAGCTGCGTTCCTTTGGAGTGGGAGATACGCTCTGATTTTTTCAATTTCCAGCTTTTCTGCACTGCTTTTTCCCTATCTTTGTGGTTTTATCTGCCTTTGGTCCTTGTTGATGGTGATGTACTGATGAGGTTTTGTTGTGGGTGTCCTTTCTGTTTGTTAGTTTTTCTTCTAACAGTCAAGACCCTCAGCTGTAGGTCTGCTGGAGTTTGCTTGAGGTTCACTCTGGACCCTATTTGCCTGGGTATCAGCAGCAGAGGCTGCAGAAGATAGAATATTGCTGAACAGCAAGCGTTGCTGTCTGATTCTTGCTCTGGAAGCTTCGTCTCAGGGGTGTACCCCACTGTGTGAGGTGTGAGGTGTTGGTCTGCACCTAGTGGGGGATGTCTCCCAATTAGGCTACTCAGGGGTCAGGGACTTACTTGAGCAGGCAGTCTGTCCATTCTCAGATCTTAACCTCCATACTGGGAGATCCATTGCTCTCTTCAAAGCTGCCGTATGGGGGCATTTACCTCTGCCGAGGTTTCTGCTGCTTTTTGTTTAGCTATGACCTGTCTGAGAGGAGAAGTCTACAGAGACAGGCTGGCCTCCTTGAGCTGTGGTGGGCTCCACCCAATTCGAGCTTCCTGGTGACTTTGTTTACCTACTTAAGCCTCAGCAATGGCGGGCGCCCCTCCCCCATCCTCGCTGCTGCCTTGC
>NW_012105496.1:4702-6774 GCF_000951045.1 Mandrillus leucophaeus | reverse complement strand
CCATTCTGAGATTCTCAGAACTCCATTCTGAGCCCCAAACCAAAGATGTCAGAGTCCTTTTGTCCTTTTCTTTTTCCTGCAAAGAAGGCCTTCGTCCAGAGAGCGATGTTGGCCTCTCCTGCAGGGTCTTCCCGATAAAGCCAGGAGTGGTCAGGAGGACTTCACGCCTGTGTTGCTACTCCAACCACTTCCAAAGATGGCTACATCAATTTAGCCCATGATTCCTTGTGATGTGACTTTGCCATGACTTCCATCAGGAAGTGGAATCTGTTTCCCCTCCTCTTAAATTTGGGCATGACATGTGACTTGCTTTGACCAACAGGCTGCATCAGAAGTGGGGTTATGTGATCTCCAAGGCTCGATCTCCAAGGTCCAAGTTGACCTTGGACCTTTCAGCCCAGCTGACCCTCCAGCTGAATGCAGCCATGTCAGTGAGCCCAGGTGAACCAGTGGAGAAACTAACCTTCAGAATCAAGAGTGATAATTGATTGTCGTCATCGTAAGTCTCTAGGTGTTGAGGTGGTTTCTCTCATAGCAGTAGACAAGTGATACACCTGGTAGTCACTCCGGCCTGGGAGAACGGGCATGTCAGTTGCGCAACGTGACTCTAACTGGCTAAAGCCCTGGGTGTCATGAGTGCTGGTGCAGCAAAGCTCCTTGCTGGAAGGAGGGTTCTGGGTGAGCTCTGGGTTTTTGCACAGTGAGCCCAGAACCACATGGCTCTGCATTCACTCTTCCAGGCCCACTAGTGCTCTTGCTTCTGGTGAAACAGATCCAGGTTTAATTATTAGAAGTAGCCAAAAACACAGGCTATGTTATACTCCCAAATCTGGAGTTTCTTGCATACAGCCAGGGTGTTTAGAATTGTCACAGACTTTATACCTTTTTTCCCGGTTACACCAGTGAGTCCAAGGAAGGCCTTTCTAATACTTTGCTGTTCCTCCCCCTAGTTATTGTTGGGGAGTCACGGGAGTTCAGAGCTGCAAGGCAGTAAGACACAATAGAGTAAAACTCGTTTTACAAGAGAGAGGGAGTGTCTTGGATGACTTGAGACTCGGAGTTGGTGGGATGTGGAGTTGGGTGTTGGTTCCCAGGGGGGCCTCTGTGTGCTCTGGGCAGACAAAACCATCTTAATTGTGACTAAGTTCTCAGGGTCACATAAACTGGAGTCCAGTTGTCTGTCCTGAATTTCCTAGGACTCTACTGAAAAGAACTTAAGCCACAAGTGAGATTCAAAAATGTCCGAAGGACTTGGGACCCTCTGGGAAATGGGACTGCAAAGAATCCCCTGAGTAGGAACCTTCCCCAGGTGAGGGAGGCCTTCAGCACACGGCGGGGGTGGGCCACGGGTGTGCCGTGAGAAGGGAGTGGCACATCCAGGCTCAGGTATCTCCTTTACAGCTCCCTGAAGACATCAAGCCTTCCTCACCAGAGAGCGTCACTCCCATGGGGGCTGGGAGACAGAATGGGATGAAATACAGCATCTGGGCTCCAAGCACAGGGCCGTGGGAAGGGGTGTGTTCCCGGCCATGGGGAGATAGGCAGGGATGGCAGGTAGAGACGGAACTGGCTCTCCTGGGGGTCAGGGGAGTCAGGGGCTGAGGGCAGGTGGCTGAGGCATGGAGGTCACTGTGAGTGGGACCTGCATGGAGAAACTGGGCCGTGACACTGAACCGCCTGTGTAGAGCTTGAGCAGTGGGGCCCTGACTTCAGTGTAGACTAGTGGGGTAAACACAGAGAGGTGGGTGGGCGGATGAGGAGGCCATGCAGAGCAGAGGGATTATGGGATTATTTACTTATATATGTGCACACACACAGATGTGTATACTGTATTCACACACACACACACACAGTCACACACACACTCAGGACTCCAGGAGACACAGTAAGAGCGGGCTGATGCGCCACCTCAGGGCGGGTGGGGATTCCAATCGCATTGTTCCAATGACTCTGCTTGGGACCTGCAAACTGAAAGGCCACAGGAGATATTTGGAGAACTCATAGATGAAGACACGAGGACTCAGAGAGGTGAAGTGACTTATCAACAAGAGGTTTCCAGGCCATAGGAGGTC
>NW_012105495.1:1927-3592 GCF_000951045.1 Mandrillus leucophaeus | reverse complement strand
GCATGCACCACCATGCCTGGCTAATTTTTGTAATTTTAGTAAAGACAGGGTTTCACCATGTTGGCCAGGCTAGTCTCAAACTCCTGACCTCAAGTGATCCACCCATCTTTGCCTCTGAAATTGCTGGGATTATGGGCGTGAGCCACCACGCCTGGCTTAGAGCTGTTTTCTTTTCTTTCCTCTTTTCTTTTCTTTTCCTTTCTTTTCTTTTCTTTTTCTTTCGTTTTTTTTTTTAACTTTTTAGAGCATTTTTGAATTACTGAATTCATCCATTATCCATTTATTTCTATCCACCTACCCATGTATCCATCCAACATCCATCCATGCACTCCTCTACCCATCTATCCATCCACACATCCATCCATCCATCCTGTCCAGCCCATCCATCTACCCATCCGTGCATCCAAACATTTACTGAGTAGGTCTTTCTTGACCACATACTAGATGCAAGACACCCGGGCAGGCACTGGCAGCATCACTTGTTAGTGGATTGGTGGAGTGTTGATTACATAGTTTCTCTTCTTCCCTTGTTTCAGTTTCTCTTTCAACAGGTCTTATCTAGATATTCTCTAATATCCCTTCCAAATGCTCTTATATTCATCATAGATGCTCCCAAGCCTCCCACAGAGGACACCTATCTAAGGTTTGATGAATATGGGAGCTCTGGGCGACCCAGGAGATCAGCTGGAAAATCACAAAAGGGCCTAAATGTGGAAACCCTTGTGGTGGCAGACAAGAAAATGGTGGAAAAGCATGGCAAGGGAAATGTCACCACATACATTCTCACAGTAATGAACATGGTAAGGTGGGGTGTCACGAACCTTCTGGCTCTTTAAAGAAGATAAAAGTCATAGAATTCTCTTGCATGGGTTGAATAGCATATATATTAGGTTGGTGCATATGTAATTGCAGTTTCTGCCATTACTTTTAATAGCTACACATGTGGTTTTATTTTTTTAAGTTGAGTTTTGAGGAAATTGTCTTTATATGTACATATATTGGTTAAAATTGAAGCCTGTGTACTTCAGTCAGTATGTCTGATTGATTCCCCCATAAGGTTTTGAACATTTTGAGATTTTGTTTGACTTCCATTGTTCCAACAGGTTTCTGGCCTATTTAAAGATGGGACTATTGGAAGTGACATAAATGTGGTTGTGGTGAGCCTAATTCTTCTGGAACAAGAACCTGTAAGTGGCAAACTTCATTTATGTCTTCATTTGGTCTGCCATTCAGAATACATTTCTTGAATACCTACTATGTTCACTAATCCATGTACTAGTTATTAGCTCCTTAAATTTGAAACTAGGCTGAGTCTCCTCAAGGTACAATCTTAAAAGATTGTGTAATCACATAATTAAACTAAAGCACCAGAAAAAATTTATATTTAAATGTATTTATATTATATGTGCATATATATACATAAATAATGGTACATAAAGTATTAAATATATAAATATATAATATAAATAAAAATATGAAACATAAATATGTTACATAAAAATATAAATGTTATGTAGGCTTCACAAAGAAGGTGAATTTGGTCATAGATTTAAGCATTAGCTAGATTTTGCAAGTTTGGTATGCTGAGTAATTGCTGGTAGATGCAGAAGGATATTTCAAAAATATACTGAAAATAAGGCATCAGAAAATTATTGTAGTAAACCT
>NW_012105495.1:0-357 GCF_000951045.1 Mandrillus leucophaeus | reverse complement strand
CTGGCTTGTATTTTTCTTGATTGATCCTACTGATGATCACTGAGGTGTGAGATACATTATTTAACTAGAAACGTGTAGGTTATTCCATAAGCATCATGACCACAAAATCAGGTAGCTGAAGATTTTACTGGGTTCCATGGTACCTAACTGTGCCACTAGATAGCAGTGCCTCTTTTAGAAAGTTACTTGACTTTCAAGTGCTCAGTTCTTCCATATTAGTTTGTACAGGACAGTGATAGCAAGAATTGCATCTTTTATATCTATACTATATTCCAGTATATTCCATTGCACATAATAGGAATCCAACATTTTTTAAAAGTTGATGAATGGTTGTCCAAATCAGGAGTCAGCAAACTC
>NW_012105494.1:3781-4354 GCF_000951045.1 Mandrillus leucophaeus | reverse complement strand
TTCACCATGTTGGCCAGGTTGGTCTGGAACTCCTGACCTCAGGTGATCTGCCCGCCTCGGCCTCTAAAAGTGCTGCGATTACAGGTGTGAGCCACCATACCTGGCATCTTTCTTTTTTAAAACTGTGGCAATCATCTCTCCTCTGCTGAACTCGTCAATGAGAAAAAGTCAACGGGGCCAGGCGTGGTAGCTCACGCCTGTAATCCCAGCACTTTGAGAGGCGGAGGCAGGCAAACGGTTTGAGCCCAGCAGCTCGAGACCAGCCTGGGCAATGTCACAAAACCGTATCTCTACAAAAAATTTTTTAAATTAGCCAGGCTTGGTGGTGCACGTACAAAAAATTTTTAAAATTAGCCAGGCTTGGTGGTGCACGCCTGTAGTCTCAGCAACTCAAGCAGTCAAGGTTGCAGTGAACCATGATCGCACCACTGCACTCCAGCATAGGCGCCAGAGTGAAATGCTATCTCAATTAAAAAACAAAAAAAATGCAACCAACTGCAGGGTTTGGGGTGACAGTTTCCTGGTCATTCCTCCCAGTTTCTTGATAGCGGTGCCTTTATAGCTAGAGATGAC
>NW_012105494.1:0-426 GCF_000951045.1 Mandrillus leucophaeus | reverse complement strand
ACCTCCATTTCTTTGCCTATAAAATGGGAATAATAGACCCTACTAAACTTTGACGACCTCAGAGATGAGTAAGAATCAATTAGATAACAGGTCACGAAAAAGTTTTCACTTCCTCAAATAAACAGCAACAAGTAGTAAATCCAGAGCATAATAATAATAATAATTTTTTATATATATATTTTTTTTTTGAGATGAAGTCTCACTCTGTAGCCCAGGCTGGAGAGCAGTGGCATGATCTCAGCTCACGGCAACTTCCACCTCCCGATTCCCGGTTAAGCAGTTCTGCCTCAGCCTCCCCAGTAGCTGGGGTTACAGGCACGCAACATCACGGCCAGCTAATTTTTGTATTTTTAGTAGAAACGGGGTTTCACTATGTTGGCCAGGCTAGTCTTGAACTCCTGACCTTGTGATACGCCCGCCTCGGCT
>NW_012105493.1:2807-3723 GCF_000951045.1 Mandrillus leucophaeus | reverse complement strand
CAAAGTGCTGGGATTACAGGCGTGAGCCACCGCGCCCAGCCGGGGGCACTTTTTAGAGCCTTCACCTGCAAGGTGGGTTCAGGTCTATCCGGTTCTCCAAGACTCGCCCTTGTCGGCCCTTGGTGCGCAGCACTGCAGCCTCAGTCCGGAGGGGCCAGTTCCTTACCCTGGTTCTGGGATTCTGCAGACCCCACCCCTGTCCTAAGGTGCCATCTGTCTTTCTCGTCTGAAATCTTTCTCAGGGAGGGCCTTCAGCTCCCACGCCCCTCTAGACAGTCACCTCCCGTGGTGGGAAGGTGAGCTGGGCTTGTTCTGTGACACCCATGGTGGAGGAGGTGACCTCGGCCTGTCCTGTGACACCCAGTATTCTTTTTTTTCTTTTTTGGGAACGAGTCTCCCCCTCTATTACCCAGGCTGGAGTGCAGTGGTGCGACCTCGGCTCACTGCAACCTCCACCTCCCAAGTTCAAGCGATTCTCCTGTCTCAGCCTCCGAGTAGCTGGGATTACAGGCATGAGCCACTGCGCCCAGCCAACATGGAACACTTCTGACAGCAAATGTGTGGGAGTTTTTTTCCCACACACTAGGCAATTCTCCAGTGGACACCAGCTGCGTGTCCTATAATTCAATTCAATTCTGACACTGCACCTGGAGTTAGAGTCAGATCCAACAGGTTAAGGTCTTAGTCCCACAAGACCGCCCCACCCTGCGGCCACTTCAGACATCAGTCAAAAGTAATAGATTGTCACCTGTCCTTAAAACTGACCTATATTTTGGGGCTCCCGTGACTCCCTCTTTGGTTTTGATTAATTTGTGAGGACAACTCACAGAACTGCTGGAAGCACTTACTTATGTTTACTGATTTTTTTTGCAGTCAGTCCTCGCTTAATGTTTTCTATAGGTTCTTGGAAATTGAG
>NW_012105493.1:0-1257 GCF_000951045.1 Mandrillus leucophaeus | reverse complement strand
AAATATATTTCTTGTTATTTCACACTCCCTCTGAGTGGAGCTCAATCCTGGTTTGACTTGAGAGTACTGAGTCGTTTTGCAAATAAAACTCTTGTACCTCTTTACCTGAGATTTCCATTAATGTAATGGGGTTGGAGTCCAGCCTTGATAGTAGTTACATTACCCCAGCTGATTCTAATCTGTGTCCAGCATTGATACTGAGGCTCTGTGTCCTCCATTTCTTTTTTAAAAATGTTTTAGATGGCATCTCACTTGCTGTCACCCAGACTGGAGTGCAATGGGGCAATCTCAGTTCACTGCAAACTCCACCTCCTGGGTTCAAGTGATTCTCCTGCCTCAGCCTCCCGAGTAGCTGGGACTACAGGTGTGCGCCACCACACCCGGCTAATTTTTGTATTTTTAGTAGAGACAGGGTTTCACCATGTTGGCCAGGCTGGTATTGAACCCCTGACCTCAGGTGATCCACCCGTCTCGGCCTCCCAAAGTGCTGGGATTACAGACTGTGTCCTCCATTTCTGAGGGCTAAGCTCAGCCTGGGATCTACAGAGATGTGAGTGCAGCTGTGCTCTGCATGAGGTTTGCTCAAGGCCAGGTGTGCGCCCTGAAGGGGAGCTCAGTCCAGCCCAGCTCCCCACCGCTGCAGCGTGTGTGTGGGCTTCTCTAGGAGGAGAGTGGGTTCTGAAGAAAGCGGTTACAGACTCACCTACTGGTCTTCCTACAAGTTTCTTTCTCCTCCATCACTCCTGGTGCAGTCGGGGGCAGAGGACTGTCTTTGCACGGGGTGAGGTCTTCCCTGTGTGTATGGTCGTGGCACAGGGAGCGGGTGTGTTAATTCTAGGCATTAAATAACTTCTTTTTCATTCCAGATTAACCTTTAAAGACGCATGTGGCCTCAGGAAGAAGTCCAGAAGAGAAGAAAGAGGAAAGAAAGAGGAGACAGGGATGGCGCTTCCTCAGGTAAAGTGATATTCTTGGTGGATTGTTCTGTTTCCTTTCTTTTTTTTTTTTTTTTTGAGAGAGTCTCACACTGTCACCCAGGCTGGGGTGCAGTGTTGTGATCTTGGCTTACTGCAACCTCCACCTCCCGGGTTCAAGCAATTCTTCTACCTCAGCCTCCCAAGTAGCTGTAATTACAGGCACCTGCCACCACGCCCAGCTAATTTTTTGTATTTTTAGTAGAGAGGGGTGTTTCACCATGTTGGCCAAGCTGGTCTCCAATCCTGACCTCGTGATTCACCCGCCTTGGCCTCCCAAAGT
>NW_012105492.1:3606-4945 GCF_000951045.1 Mandrillus leucophaeus | reverse complement strand
TATACGAGGCATTAATTACTCAATAATAAAAAAGCAAGCCAATTTTAAAATAAGCAAAACATGTAATCAGACTTTTCTCAAAACAAGATATACAGGTGGGAAATAAGTACATGAAAAGATGTTCCATATCATGTGTCATGATGGAATTGCACATTAAAGCTACAACACCTATTAGAATGGCTATAACTAAAAAAAATATGACAGCGCCAAATTCTGGCAAGAAATCAAAGCAACAGGAATCCTCCATTACTGGTAGAAACGCAAAATGATACAATCACTTCAAACAACATGGACAGTGTATTATTTCATGAATGAGAATGTCTTTAACTGTATCTTATGCTTGAACCATCATTGTATTTTGAGAGCAGTTAACTTATTTCTTATGTTCTACTGGTTCACAGGAAGAGAGGAATTCTACCTCAGGGAGAGTTGCTGTCAGATTTTCTCTTATTTCTGACTTAGATGATATTTGGGACTTTTAGTCTGATGAAATTTAGGTAAGATTTTGGGATTTTGAATTGATGTTAACTTTTGCGAATTTTGGGATGGGATTGATGTATTTTGCATGTGGAGTGGATGTGAATATTAGGGGCCAGAGTGTAGACTGTGGTAAGCACAATGGACCCCCAATGATGTCCATGTCATAATTCCTGGTACCTGTAAATATATTATGTTAAATAGAAAAGGGGATTTTTGGATGTGACAAATTAAGGATTTTCAGATGAATGGATTACCCTGGATTATTTGAGTGGGGATAATGGAATCACAGTGGTCCTTATAAGATCGGATGTGGGTGACAGAGTAGCAGCAAAGGGTATGTCAACACAGAAGCAAAGGTTTGAGTGATATGATTTGAGGCTGAAGGTCGAGGCCACAAGCTAAGAAATGCAGGCAGTCTCAACAAGTTGGAAAAACAAAGGACTCTCTCCCAGAGCCTCTAGAAGAAATATAGTGTAACTAACACCTTGATTTTAGGAATTCTGACGCCCATGATTGTAAAATTAAAAAAATTGTGTGATTTTAAACACAGTAGGAAACTAATGCAGTAAGGGAGGGGAATCTCAGGACTTCGAGGATTAGGAATCTTTTCTGTTTAAGTATTTGCTGTGCTGAGATCTCCTGAAGACCACACACACAGGCCCCACTGCCTGATATGAGGCATGAAGAGCACTTCCCTGGTGGGGGCTTACTGTGCTATGATCCTCTTCAACAGTGCTTCTTGGTCACCCTGGTTTCTCTGAATGGAATTTGCATTTTTCACACCCAAGAGAATGAATGGCCACTTGTTTTGGCAAGATCCCATTTGCCAATGCCAATCCCCACTATCTTTCAGAGACCC
>NW_012105492.1:0-861 GCF_000951045.1 Mandrillus leucophaeus | reverse complement strand
AGAACTCAATTTAATGAATTTTCTCAAAGACTCAGGAACTTGCAATGTTAGCTGCCTCTGAAAGTGGAGTAGTGAATGTGGAACTAAAACAAGGCACTGGTTAAACAATCTATTTAAGAAAAGATTGAGCAACCCTATCTTTTCTGCCACTCTGTGGAACTAATGACTGTCCATAGCAAAACTGGCAGAAGCCTACAGCTTTATTTTCTGAAAAATGCAACAGAAAGGGATACTGGAATAATGCAATAAAGGCCTAAATTTAAGACAGGCAGGAGTGAGGCATTATTGTACAGTAAATGAGAAAAGTAGATGAAAGTTTATATCCAGCAATCTTCACACCGCTCCAACAGTAGGGATTCTGGATTTGAATTCACAAACAAACTCATAGGATTAAATAAGCATTGCCAAAACACTTACTTAGTGATGAAAAAGTATACAAGATAGGTAGCAACACAGCATGCTCTGTAGCAGCGTGGTACAATCCTTATGCCTCCCTGACATGTCTTCCGAATGTCTCCATCACACTGCACTGGAACACACAGGAGAGAAGGCAGAGTGTGCCTTCCTTTGGATTGAAGCCATCAGCTTTAAGAGTTCCTTCAGGTTTTAGAGCTTGCTACTCGTGTGCTTCCTGAAAGATACATAACAAGCTCCCATTCCTAGGTGGAGCTGCATATCTTAGTCATCAATTATAGACTCTTTATTAGTTACATGTTCCTTAATAAATACTTGTCTCTTATACACATCTAGATGTGTATAAGAGACAGGAGCTGCATATCTTAGTCATCAATTATAGACTCTTTATTAGTTACATGTTCCTTAATAAATACTATCTTTAAGCAGGCAAAACTCCTTAGATTG
>NW_012105491.1:0-4175 GCF_000951045.1 Mandrillus leucophaeus | reverse complement strand
TAAGATGTTTTATATCCACAAGACAGGCAATAATGAATGCTGACAAGGATGTGGAGAAAAGGGAACCCTCATACACTGTTAGTGAGAATGTAAATTAGCACAACCACTACGGAATATAGTTTGGAGGTTCCTCAAAAAGCTAAAAATCGAGCTACCACATGATCCAGCAATCCCACTGTTGGGCATATATCCAAAGAAAGGAAATCATTATATTAAAGAGCTAGCTTTACTCCTGTTTGTTGCAACACTGTTTATAATAGCTAAGATTTGGAAGCACCCTAAGTGCCCATCAACAGATGAACAGATAAAGAAAATGTGGTACTCATACACAGTGGAGTACTATTCAGCTGTAAAAAGAATGAGATCCAGTTATTTGCAACAACATGGATGGAACTGAAGATCATTATGTTAAGTGAAATAAGCCTGGGACAGAAAAGCATCGCATGTTTCACTTATTGTGGTATCTAAAAAATCAAAACAATTAAATTCATGGACATAGAGAATAAGAAGGTGGTTACCAAAGGCTTGGAAGTGTAGTGTAGAGCAGGAGTGTCAGGGGGGGCGGGGGGGTGTGGGGGGATGGGTAATGGGTACAAAAATAGTTAGAAAGAATGAATAAGACCTACTGTTTAATAGCACAATAGGTTGACTATAGTCAATACTAGGTTAATTGTACATTTGAAAATAACTTAAAGAGTAATTGGATTGTTTGTAACTCAAAGGATAAATGCTTGAAGTGATGAATACCCTATTCCCCACGATGTGATTATTTGATCATTTCACATTACACATCTATATCAAAACATCTCCTCTACCCCATGAATATATACACCTACTATGTACCCACAAAATTTTAAAATATTTAAAAAAAAACAAAATACAATTTCTTAATTATCAGGGTGGCAAACATTTAAGTGTAATAGTATCAGGTTTGAGGAAAGTTACAGAAGTGTGAGAATTCTCTACACCACTGGAAATGGAACTTGATGTGACAGCTTAAGACAGTAATTTGGCATTAAAATTGCAAATGCACATATCCTTAGAATAGACGTCTCACTTCTAGGTTATTACATAGAAAGCAACCGAGACATATGTACAGATATAAAGTAGATTTAACTCTTTAAGAAACATTATTTTTTCATTTCATTTTTATATTTTGGCCTAAGTTCAAACTTACTGAGGAGTTTCAAGAATAATACAAAGAATTCACCTAGGTAGATCAAATGTCAGCCCGTTTACCCGTGTTCTTTTGCTCTTTCTCTGTCTGTACCAAATTATTTTTGCAAACCAATTAAAAATAAGCTGAAAACATGATTTTTCCTTCACCTTTTAAATACATTAGTGAGTTTCCTAAAAACAAGAATATCTTCTTACTTAATCAGACTATAATTATCAAAATCAGGAAATTGATATTGATAGTACATTATTATCTAATCTACTAACCTATGCAAATTTCATCAATTGTCCAATCTTAATCTTTGTAGTACAAATAGGTGCCATCTCGACACTGCACAGTAATGCCTTGCATCTTTATCTCCTTTAATCTGGAAGACTTCTCTGTTTTTCAGGACATTTAACACCTTTGAAGGGTACTAGTCAGTTATTTTGTGCAAATTCCCTTCATTTGAATTTTGCTGAAGTTTCTTCATAATTAGATTCAGCTTATGTGTTTCTAGCAGAAATTCCACGGAAGTCATGCTATGTCCACAGCTCATCTATCAGAAGGCATATGATGTCCATTTGTCTCACTAGAGCATCATTCATTTTGATCACTTGGATAAGATTATATGGCCAGCTTTCTCCCATTTACAAGTTACGATCTATCTCTTTGGAATTAAGAAGTATTTTGGGGAGTAATAGTCACTAGCCCGGAGCAAGATTGCCCAATAGGAACAGCTTCAGCCTTCAGCTCCTAGCGGGAGCGACACAGAAGATGGGTGATTTCTGCATTTTCAACTGAGGTACCGGGTTCATCTCACTGGGGAGTGAAGGACAATCGGTGCTGGTCAGCTGGTGCAGCCCGATCAGTGAGAGTGGAAGCAGGGTGAAGCATCACCTCACCTGGGAAGTGCAAGGGGGAAGGGAATCCCTTTTCCTAGCCAAGGGAAACTGAGACACACAACACCTGGAAAATCAGGTAACTCCCACCTTAATACTGCACTTTACCAAGGGTCTTAGCAAACAGCACACCAGGAGATTATATCCCACACCTGGCCCAGAGGGTCCCACGCCCATGGAGCCTCCCTCATTCCTACCACAGCAGTCTAAGATCTAACTGCAAGGCAGGAGCAAGACTAGGGGAGGGGTGTCCACCATTGCTGAGGCTTATGTAGGTAAACAAAGCCACTGGGAAGCTCGAACTGGGTGAAGCCCACTGCAGCTCATGGAGGCCTGCCTGCCTCTGTAGACTTCACCTCTGGGGACAGGGCATAGCTAAACAAAAAGCAGCAGAAACATCAGCAGAGGTAAATGACTCTGTCTGACAGCTTTGAAGAGAGCAGTGGGTCTCCCAGCATGGAGGCTGAGATCTGAGAACAGACAGACTGAATGCTCAAGTGGGTCCCTGACCCTTAAGTAACCTAACTGGGAGACATCCTCCACTAGGTGCAGACCAACACCTCACACCTCACATGGCTGGGCACACCTCTGAGACGAAGTTTCCAGAGCAAGAATCAGACAGCAACACTCGCTGTTCAGCAATATTCTCTCTTCTGCAGCCTCCGCTACTGATACCCAGGCAAACAAGGTCAGGAGTGGACCTCAAGGAAACTCCAACAGACCTGCAGCTGAGGGTCCTGACTGTTAGAAGGAAAACTAACAAACAGGACACCCACACCAAAACTCCATCAGTACGTCACCAGCATCAAAGACCAAAGGCAGATAAAACCACAAAGATCGGGAAAAAGCAGAGCAGAAAAGCTGAAAATTCAAAAACTCAGAGCTCATCTCCCCCTCCAAAGGAACACAGCTCATCACCAAAAATGGATCAAAGCTGAATGGAGATTGACTGTGATGAGTTGAGATAAGAAGGCTTCAGTCAATCAAACTTCTCAGAGCTAAAGGAGGAACTATGTACCCAGCACAAAGAAACTAAAAATCTTGAAAAAAGAATGGAAGAATGGATAACTAGAATAATCAATGCAGAGAAGGCCATAAAGAAACTGATAGAGATGAAAACCATGACACAAGAATTACATGACAAACACACAAGCTTCAGAAAATGACTTGATCAACTGGAAGAAAGAGTATCAATGATTGAAGATCAAATGAATGAAATGAAGTGAGAAGAGAAGTGTGGAGAAAAAAGAGTAAAAAGAAATGAACAAAGCCTCCAAGAAATATGGGATCATGTGAAAAGACCAAATCTACGTCTGATTGGTGTGCCTGAAAGTGAGGGGGAAAATGGAACCAAGTTGGAAAACACTCTGTAGGATATCATCCAGGAAAACTTCCCCAACCTAGTAAGGCAGGCCAACATTCATATTCAGGAAATACAGACAGCGCCACAAAGATACTCCTTGAGAAGAGCAACTCCAAGACACATAATTGTCAGATTCACCAAAGTTAAAACAAAGCAAAAATGTAAAGGGCCGCCAGAGAGAAAGGTCGGGTTACCCACAAGGGGAAGCCCATCAGACTAACAGCAGATCTCTCAGTAGAAACTCTCCAAGCTAGAAAAGAGAAGGGGTCAATATTCAACATTCTTAAAGAAAAAAATTTTCAACCCAGAATTTCATATCCAGCCAAACTAAGTTTCATAAGTGAAGGAGAAATAAAATCCTTCACAGACAAGCAAATGTTTAGAAATTTTGTCACTACCAGGCCTGCCCTGCAAGAGATCCTGAAGGAAGCACTAAACGTGGAAAGGAACAACCAGTACCAGACATTTCAAAAACATGCCAAAATGTAAAGACCATTGATGCTAGGAAGAGACTGCATCAACTAATGAGCAAAATAACCGGCTAATATCACAATGACAGTATCAAGTTCACACATGACAATATTAACCTTAAATGTAAATGGACTACATGGTCCAATCCAACCATGGGCAAATAGGATAAAGAGTCAAGACCTATCAGTTTGCTGTATTCAGGAGTCCCATCTCACATGCAGTTCCATCTCACATCTCACTTACATAGGCTCAAAATAAAGGGATGGAGGAAGACCTACCAAGC
>NW_012105490.1:3196-5276 GCF_000951045.1 Mandrillus leucophaeus | reverse complement strand
GCCAGGATGGTCTCGATCTCCTGACCTCGTGATCCGCCCGTCTCGGCCTCCCAAAGTGCTAGGATTACAGGCTTGAGCCACCGAGCCCGGCCAATATTGCTAATATTTATAAGAATAGATTTGCTTTATAAATTCTTTTACTTCCAGATAAATAGAATTTAATATCTGCTTTTTTATCTGCTCAACAATTTAAAGAGGCTAAATAGGCAAAATATATTATGAATTATTTTGAGTATTTTGAGGAGGAGAGCTAATATTTTTATCTTTCCTGCTCCCAAGAAAAGATAGGGAGAGAGGGAGCCATTAGCTGTCATCCTTCACCTTGTTAAAATGTAATTCTGTATCATGGAAGATTTTTGGAAAATATGAATTAGAAGAGCAGAGTGTAGGGAAAAGGCCTGTCTCTATAAGGACCACTTTGTGAGTCTCATTCAGTGTGTTGCCACATTATCACATTATACCACAAAACTCTAGAGCACTATGCCAAAATAAGCCTCTAAGTGCTCAAAATAAGTCTATAATCCCTTTGGAGCTTTGCTACTCCGGCCCCCATATACCTTTCGAGTTGTGGTATTCAAAGTAGCAGGTCAATGAACTGTTTGTACCTATATGCTATGAGAAAAGGAACCTATACTGGACTGTAAGTGCTTCATTGAGAAAGCCTGGCAATGAAAAAAAAAAAATAGTTGAATTAAGAATTGTACTTGGAACCATAGCTGGTTTACATTCTCTCTCAATCTCCTTATCTCCAGTCAGGAACAACCAATCCAGGTATGCAAACCAAACCTTTGGTAGCAGTGCTTTAGAGCAGTGGTTAGGAAACTTCCTCTACAGGGGCAGACAGTAAATAGTTGTGGGCCATGTATACAGTTACCCAACTCTGCCTTGTATCATGAAAGCCAGTGTAGATGATATGTAAATTTGAAACTGTGTTCCAGTAAAACTTTATTTACAAAAATAGGATGTTGACTGGATTTGGCCCATGGACTATAGTTTGCCTACCCCTGCTTTGTAGTGCTTAAACTCCTTTGATAGAAATATGAAAGCCAGTGATGCACTCTAGTGACTGTTTGCCTAAGAACCATCAAGACGCCTTAGTATGTTATAGTTCGCTGTTAAAACAATAGGATTATGCTGGATTATAAGTGCAGTTTAATAATATCAAGAAGCTTTACTTTATAGGATGCACTGTTAATTTATATTGAAAATCTGAATACCATATTCACATATGCACTTGTTGTTACTGCAAGACTACTCTTTGTATTAACTTTAATGAAATAGGAAGTTTGTATGCACTATAAGAGGATTGCAAGTGTTTTATTTTTACTAGAGTATTATAACACTAAGACTTGTTTACTCAGCTAAGAAGCAAAACACTTGATTTACCTATTTCTAAACTTAAGAGGAAAAACAATTATCTTTTAAGTACAGTTATGTGCCACATAATGACGTACCCCATGTATGATGGTGGTCCAATAAGATTATAATGAAGCTGAAAAAATACTCTTGCCTGGCAACAAATTGATGATGCCGACCCCACATAGGCCTAGGCTAATGCGTGTGTGTGTCTTAGTTTTTAGCAAAAAAGTTTAAAAAGTAAAAACAAACTGTTTAATAGTAAAAAAGTTATAGAATAGGATATAAAGAAAAAGTATTTTTGTAGAGCTGTCAAATGTTTGTGTTGTTAGCAAAACATTAATACAAAAGAGTCAAGTAAAAGGCCAGGCACAGTGGCTCATGCCTGTGGTCCTAGCACTTTGGGAGGCCGAGAGGGGCAGATCGCTTAAGCCCAGGAGTTTGAGACTAGCCAGGAAAACGTGGTGAAACTGCACCTCTGCAAAAAAAAAATAATAAAAAAATTAGTCTTTGAGAGGCTGAGACAGGTGGATCACGAGGTCAGGAGATCGAGACCAACCTGGCTAACATGGTGAAACCCGGTCTCTACTAAAAATACAAAAAATTAGCCGGGTATGGTGGTGGAGGCCTGTAGTTGCAGCTACGTGGGAGGCTGAGGCAGGAGAATGGCGTGAACCCGGGAGGCGGAGCTTGCAGTGAGCCGAGATCGCGCCACTGCACTCCA
>NW_012105490.1:0-1173 GCF_000951045.1 Mandrillus leucophaeus | reverse complement strand
CTCCCGGGTTCAAGCAATTCTCCTGCCTCAGCCTCCCGAGTAGCTGGGATTACAGGCATGTGCCACCACGCCCGGCTAATTTTGTAGTTTTAGTAAAGACAGGGTTTCTCTATGTTAGCCAGGCTGGTCTCGAAGTCCTGACCTCTGGTGATCCACCTGCGTCGGCTTCCAAAGTACTGGGATTACAGGCGTGAGCCACCGCGCCAGACCGGTTTTAAACTTTTAAAGTATTTCATCTTTATCCAGTACCTTAAAGACATTTTTTTTTTTTTTCTTGAGCTGGAGTCTCGCTCTGTTGCCCAGGCTGGGGTGCAGTGATGCAATCTCAGCTCACTGCAACCTCTGCCCCTCAGGTTCAAGCAATTCTCGTGTCTCAGCCTCCCAAGTAGCTGGGATTACAAGTGCCCGCCACCACACCCAGCTAATTTTTCTGTTTTTGGTAGAGATGGGGGTTTCGCCACATTGGCCAGACTAGTTTTGAACTCCTGATCTCAAGTGATCCACCTGCCTTGGCCTCCCAAAGTGCTGGGATTACAGGCGTGAGCCACCATCCCTGGCCTCCACTTCCTTGAAAACATTTTAATTCTCTGTGTTAGGGGTTAGCAGACTATGACCCACAGTTGACTACCTATTTTTATAATCAAAATATTAGAACAGCCATACTATTTAATTACATATTGTCTGTTGTTACTTTTGCACTACAACAGCACAGTTATATGAGACAGAGACCATGAGGCTCACAAGCCTAAGTTATGTACAATCTGGCCCTTTAAGGAAAAGTTTGGCCCTTACTTTATATTTTCATATAGTCCATATCATACTTTTATAACCATTCTTTAATTTTCATTATTGTAAACATTACAGTGGAACTTAGTTTATAAATTTGGTCCACATTTCTTACTATTACCTGTTCTAGAATTACAAGTTTGCAATTTTTTGAAGATTATTCAGTTTTTAAATTAAGAGACTCTCTCTGTCGCCCAGGCTGGAATTCAGTGGCATGATCTCAGCTCACTGCAACTTCCACCTCCCGGGTTCTAGCAATTCTTCTGCCTCAGCCTCCTGAGTAGCTGGGACTACAGGCGCACGCTGCCAGGACTCGCTGATTTTTTGTATCTTAGTAGAGATGGGGTTTCACTGTGTTGCCCAGGCTGGTCTTGAACTCCTGAGCTC
>NW_012105489.1:490-1120 GCF_000951045.1 Mandrillus leucophaeus | reverse complement strand
GTGTTCTGTGAAATCATCTCACAGAGTTACAGCTGTCCCCTCAAGAAGCATTTCGCTAAGACAGTTCTTGTGGAATTGGCAAAGTGATATTTGATAGCCCATAGAGGGCAATGTTGAAAAAGGAAATACCCTCAGATGAATACTGGAAAGAAGCTTTCTGAGAAATTGCTTAGTGTTTTGTTAATTCAGCTCAGAGATTTACATCTGTATTTCGTGGATCTCTTTGCTAGCCTGATTTCTGTGGAATCTGAGAACAGATATTTCGGTTCCCTTTGAAGACTATAGGGCCAAAGGAAATATCCTCCGATAGCAAAGAGAAAGAAGCTTTCTGAGAAACATCTTTGTGTTCTGTGAAATCAACTCACAGAGTTACAGCTTTCCAGTCAAGAAACCTTTCGCTAAGGGAGTTCTTGTGGAATTGGCAAAGTGATATTTGGATGCCTATAGAGGACTATGGTGAAAAAGGAAATATATAGGATGAAATCTGGAAGGAAGCTTTCTTCGAAACTCCTTAGTGTTCTGTGAATTCATCTGACAGAGTTACACCTTTCCCCTCAAGAAGCCTTTCGCTAAGACAGTTCTTGTGGAATTGGAAAAGTGATATTTCGAAGCCCATAGAGGTCTCTGGTG
>NW_012105489.1:0-338 GCF_000951045.1 Mandrillus leucophaeus | reverse complement strand
AAATATCCTCCGATAACAAAGAGGAAGAAGTTTTCTGAAAAACTTCTTTGTGTTCTGTGAAATCATCTCAAAGAATTACAGCTTTCCCCTCAAGAAGCCTTTCGCTAACAGAGTTCTTGTGGAATTGGCAAAGTGATATTTGAAAGCCCATAGAGGGCTACGGTGAAAAAGGAAATACACTCAGATGAAATCTGGAAAGAAGCTTTCTGAGAAATTGCTTAGTGTTCTGTTAATTCATCTCAGAGATTTACATCTGTATTTCGTGGGTCTCTTTGCTAGCCTTATTTCTGTGGAATCTGAGAACAGATATTTCGGATCCCTTTGAAGACTATAGGGCC
>NW_012105488.1:6273-6962 GCF_000951045.1 Mandrillus leucophaeus | reverse complement strand
GGTTTCTCACATATTGCCTTTATGTTGAGGTGGTTTCCTTCTATTCTTAGTTAGAATGTTGTTACTGTGAAAAAACATTGAATTTCATCAAATGCTTTCATTGATTCAATCTTATTACTGATTGTAGCTCTAATCATATTTTTGTGTTTTTCTAGGAATTTGTCTATTTCATCTAGGTTATCCAATTTATTAGAATACAATTATTTCCAGTAATTTCATAATCATTTTATTAGAATTGGTAGTAATCACTTCATTTTCTTTTTCCTTTTTTTCTTTCTTTCTGTAAGAGAGAGAGACAGGCTCTCACTCTGTAGGCTAGCCCAGGCTGAAATACAGTGGTGTGATTATGGCTTACCACAGCCTCAACCTTCTGGGCTCAAGCAATTCTCCTTCTTCAGCCTCCCAAGATACTAGGAATACAGATGCATGCCAATATGCCCAGCTAATTGATTTTTGTTTCTTTTTTTGTAGAGTCTTGGTCTCCCCAGGTTACCTATGCTGGTTCAAACACCTGGCCTCAAGAAATCCTCCCATTGTGACCTTCCAAAGTGCTAGGATTAAACTATGACCCGTCATATTCAGACTCCATTTTCATTTCTCATTTTAGTAATTTTAATCTCTCTTTTTTCTTAGTCAGTCTACTTAATGGTCGTCAATTTTGTTGATTTTAACTTGAAGAATCAACTTTC
>NW_012105488.1:0-1968 GCF_000951045.1 Mandrillus leucophaeus | reverse complement strand
CTAGATTTCTATGTGAGCTGTGTCTTTACCATAATAAACCGAATAAAAATCTCATTAGATTTTTAACCATAGTCATTTTAAATCTTTGTCATTCCCAGACAGTTGCTTTGATTCTTCCTCAAAGTATTTATATTCAGCTACAGTCCAAAATTGCTTTTTCTTCGACGAGATATATGGAAAAGACTCTGACAATGACTCTTGAATACAAGTTTCTGATAACTTCAAGATCATACCACTGGACTCTCTGAGAACTTTCAAAATTTTAATGAACAGGCTGATACCTTCATGAAATTCAAGACAAAGAAGAAAAAAACCTCAGTTTTATTGTACTAAATAATCAAAACAATAACGTTTTCATAATATTTTATTTGAAAATGTGCTGATTCTTTGAATGTTTTCTTCTCCAGATTTATGAACTTTCTCTTTTAAGCTCTTTATACTTCACAGCAATTTACTAAAGTATACTTTTGTGAACAAAAATTGAAACATTTGCTTTCACTCCCAATATAAGTGCCCCAGAATTGGGAAACTATTCATGAGGATTCATATGCTTATAGTAATAAAGTTATCTGCACAAATTCAATAAGAATCTTCTCTCTTTATAACAGGACACATTCAAAAACATTGGTTATGTTACCAAGGCTTTGACTGGGATGTTCTATTTCACAATATACATAGAATAAACCCATAGCGAATGCAGGGAAAGTCTGAAAATGGCCTTGATTTGGCTTCCTAGTCTCAAAAGGTTTTTGAAAGTTTAATCTGAGAGTTTTATAAAACTTCTAGCAATGCAAAGTTTAAAAAGGGTGTCTATGGTCCATTGCTACACTTGCTGCACTTAGGTAAAAAATCTAGGCAAGTTCGGTGAGACTCAACCTATTTTGCAAACTAATTCATCCTACTGGAATTATCTTTCGTAAAAATAGAGACTCCTATGTAGATAAAAATTATGTTAAAAAGAAAAACTGTAGTACACCTGTTACCAAATTGAACCACTGTTCATTATCTTTGAGTATTTATAATCCACTGGTAGACTGGACTGGACCCTGAATTCTTTTACTTTTTCCAATGCAATTTTCTCCACTGAAATCATTAAGAACAAGAACAGCTCTGTTGCTGAAGCTCTATAAGCTTGGACAGTGGACACAGGACAGTGGGTGCAGCCCAACAAGTGAGAGCAGAAGCAGGGTGCGGCATCTCCTCACCCAAGAAGTGCAAGGGGGAAGGGAATTCTCTTTCCTAGCCAAGGGAAATCATGAAAAACAACACCTGGAAAACCAGGTGACTCCCAGCCTAGTACGACGCTTTACCAAGGGTCTTAGCAAATGGAACAACAGAAGATCATATCCTGGGCCATGCTCAGGGGATCGCTGACCCACAGAGCCTCCCTCATTGCTAGCACAACAGTCTGACATCTAACTGCAAGGCAGCAGAGAGGCTGGGGGAGGGGCACCTGCCATTGCTGAGGTTTAAGTAGGTAAACAAAGTGACCAGGAAACTTGAACTGGGTAGAGCCCACCGCAGCTCAAGGAGGCCTGCCTGCCTCCATAGACTGCACCTCTGGGGACAGGGCATAGCCAAACAAAAGGCAGCAGAAACCTCTGTCGATGCAAATGTCCCTGTCTGACAGCTTTGAAGAGAGTAGTGGTTCTCCCAGCACAGACTTTTGGATCTGAGAACAGACACACTGCCTGCTCAAGTGGGTCCCTGGACCCTGAGTAGCCTAACTGGGAGACATCCCCACTAGGGGCAGACTGATACCCCACACCTCACAGGGCCGGGTACACCTCTGAGATGAAGCTTCCAGAGGAATGATCAGACAGCAACATTGGCTGTTCAGCAATATTCACTCTTCTGCAGGTTCTGTTGCTGATACCCAGGCAAATAGGGTCTGGAGTGGACTTCAAGCAAACTCTAACAGACCTGCAGCTGAGGGTCCTGACCGTTAGAAGGAAAACTAACAAACAG
>NW_012105487.1:2416878-2424701 GCF_000951045.1 Mandrillus leucophaeus | reverse complement strand
TACTGTCCTTGAGCCCTATCTATTCTCAGCATACTGTTTTCAAAGGCCCCTGCAAGCTGGGATTACAGGCATGCACCACCATACCCGGCTAAACTTTCTATTTTCAATAAAAATGGGACTTCATCATGTTGGCCAGGCTGGTCTCTAACTCCTGACCTCAAGTGATCCACCTGCCTCGGCCTCCCAAAGTGCTGGGATTACAGATTTGAGCCACCTCACCAGGCATGTGTCTTTCATCTTGTTCACAGAACATAGCAAAGGCTAAGACATAATAACTGTTGAATAATGATGAATAAATGGATTTTAAAGAGGCAATTAGGAATATGAGTTTTTTTTTATTTCTACAAATATATGTGAATTTGATTGTACTCTAAGGACCCTTTACTAGTGCCAGATGAGGATGGTCTGTTCAAATAATTTCTTCCTATACTTCCATACTCTCAGGTAGAGGAAAGAAGATTAAAAATAAAATATTTCCTTATATCCCTACACAGAATACTGATATTTTATTTGTGATTCTCTTTGTTCCAAATACCAAAGCACAAAGAATAATTCAGTGTGACATATATAGGAAAGCATGTAAGAGCCAAATTCCCTCATCCACATTTGCTGATGAAATTAACCCATTTTAACAAAAATGGTTTTTGTGCATAGCAAAAGATTAAATGTCTCATGAATTATATAATGTGTATATTGTGTCACAAAATAATTTAGACTGTGACATGAACATAATAGTGTAAAACAGAAAATATATGAAAGTAGACATATAAACATCAATCCAAGAAAGTTATAAATAGATAGAAAATCAAGGCCCAGATAAGGAGAAATGTGAGTGATCAGTGCAAAAGAACCTTGGTAATAATTATAGTGTTAAGTTGAGTTTCCTAGTAGCTATGTTAAAATGAAGATAACATAATTTAAGCATTTCTCACCTTAATTAAAGGGGAGTTTGTCTGTGAAGGAAATCATTTCCTAGTACTGAATTATGATATAAATGCCTTTGCTGAGACATTTTATATATATGGGCCATTGAATTATGATACTCTTCAACAATATTTTTGTATTAGGGAACAAAGTGGATTTCATATGACTATTTGTTGTATTGTTTTTTTATTAAAAGAAGTAGGGCATGACCCCAAAACTTAATACAGGGAAAGAAATTCTGTTGGAGACTAAGGCAATATAGTTCAAGTTTGTAGCCTCCTCATGATTTCATTTGACCAAGGCTAAAATTTATAATACCCGGAGGAGTGACAGCCTTCAAATGATTTTCCGTAAGTATTAAAGTTGAGGTGTTTATTAAATGTCCACTTCTGTTTGGTGACACTTTAAGATTTTCTAGTTACTCTGAAGACTCATAAAATTCTACAAAGAAAATTCCTTAGTAAAAAATAGTTGTCTCAAAATAAATATATTGCTCACAATTTTAATGCCTCAGTATTAAAGCTAAAAGAAAAGGGGTATTATCTGTCCTAAACTATTTGTAATTGATAAATAAGAGTTTAAATTTTTCACTGTGGAGTTTTATTATTAAGCCATTATTCAATTATGAGAAAGAGGAAAGTGAAATATCTGCCAAATACTTATGATATGTCAGATATACTGCCAGGTTATTTTACATATTTTATATCATTAAATGTCAGAATTAAACTTGTGAAAATCAAAGCTGGCTAAAAGTAGATATTTAACTTTTGTAGACTTGTTGAAGCCCAATACAGAGGTGTGTCTACCTGGGATCATTAAATCAAATATTCAGAAGACATATTCTGAAATCAGTGCCTGAAACCACAGGAAATAAATGAACAGAGCTTATAAATATTGATTTATTGAGTTTATTCCCTTAGGTTCATATCATGGAAATGCTTAAAATACTTAAGCTAGAGTTATATTTAAAGTACCGCTATATACAGATGTAATACAACTTATTTTACAGAGATTCTCTTTGGGGGACAAGAATTATTAATGCATGTGGTTATCCTGAGCTCCCTCTTTCTGTTTGCTAATGGGGATTCTGGCTTTGTCTGCTCAATTTCTTCCCCATTGCTCTTCTCTGAAAAGGCACTGCTGGTATCCAGCAGTGATATTCTCTTTCATATCTCCACATCAGTACAATGATGAAAGGAAACTGGAACCAAAAAGGCAGGAAGGGTGGTAGGTAAAGATTGAGAAGATGCATTTGAGTAAAGTCTAGGTGACCTTTCTTCCAGAAAAGAAAAAATATATATAGAGAGAGTCAGGAGGTGATTACAAATTTTAACCAGAAGGATTTAAAGAAAGAGAGGTATGGATAAAAGGATATAAAAATGTGTGCATTATATTTTGTGTTTTTTTCAGGTATTACCAAAATACAAATAGACTCTTGAGGTATTTTTACATTATGTTTCATTATAATAGAATGATTTCTATTCCTTTGAGTATATACCCAGTAATGGGATTGCTGGGTCAAATGGCATTTCTGGTTCTAAGTCTTTTAGGAATTGCCACACTGTCTTCCACAATGGTTGAACTAATTTACATTACCACCAACAGTATCAAAGCGTTCCTATTGCATCTGTTTTTTGCTTCACTGTTCACAATAGCAAAGACATGGAATCAACCCAAATGACCATCAGTGATAGACTAGATAAAGAAAATGTGGTACATATACTCCATGGAATACTATGCAGTCATAAACAGGAATGAGATCATGTCTTTTGTGGGGACGTGGGTGGAGCTGGAAGTCATTATCCTCAGCAAACTAACACAGGAACAGAAAACCAAATACCGCATGTTCTCGCTTATAAGTGGGAGCTGAATAATGAGAACACGTGGACACGGCGAGAGGGACAAAACACACTGGAACCTATCGGTGGGCCAGCGGGGAGGGGAGAGCATCAGGATAAATAGCTAGTGCATAGGGGCCTTAACAACAAGGTGACAGGTTGATGGGTGTAGCAAACCACCATTGCACACGTTTACCTATGTAACAAGCCTGCATGTCCTGCACATGCATCCCAGAACTTAAAATATTTTTTAAAAAAATATTACATATCAGTTTTTTTAAACCAGAGTGTTGTTGTGCTATATCATGTGAGTCACATCTTTAGAGACATTTTGTATTCTAACAAGATGGCAAGAGGAAAAATATTTAAACAGTTCAGGCTACCGGTAAAATGGAAGCATTGAGGCTAGTCTTGGCCAAGAGTCAGTTGAGTCTGGACTCTGGCCTTACCTGACCATGTTTATGGATAAGTTTCTTAATTTCTTTCCTTCAAAGTATAACCAGGCTAAGGGCAGCCTGATGGGAGTCTGACTGAGGAGGGTTTGAATCCCAGCTTTGCCAGTTAGCATGATGAGATGTGAAGTAAGTTAGTTAATTCAAACCCCGTGTCCTCATCTGTAAATGCAGACAACATTATCTACCTTCAGGTTGTTGTCAGGATTAATACAATTAAGGTAAATTATTTTACCCAACACTTGGCATATATTTGTATACAGTAATTTGAATATCTTTGGTATAAAATAAATGTTACAAAATATGAGTGTTTTCCTTGTTATTGGTGTGGTACCTTGCATTTTCAAGTTGTCTTAGTTCATTCACATTACTATAACAAAATACCTTAGATAGCATAATTTAGAAAATTATAAAACAGAAATATATTTCTCACGGTTCTGGAGGGTGGTAGTTTGAGGTTGAGATGTAGCAGATTTGGTATCTGGCAAGAGCTTGCTTTCTAATTCATAGATGGTGACTTCTGTGTCCTTACATGGTGGAAGGGGCTAGGGAGTTTTGGAGGCCTCTTTTATAAAGGCACTAATCCCATTCACGAGAGCTCTGCCCATCATATTCCAAAGCCTTCATCTCTTAATACTATTGCATTGGAGATTAAGTTTCAACACATGAATTTTAAAGACACAATCATTTAGACCATAGCACAAGTTGATACATTTCTCTTTTGTTTAGATTTGCTGATAGAGAGAGAAATTGAGAGACAGATTAAGATTCAGTAAAGGGTACTGAATCTTACTGAAGTTGTAAAAATATATTCAAGAACATTATAAGGGAAACGTATAGGGCATTGCAGCAAGTAAAATATAATATAGATACTGTGAATGGTTTCTAAAAATTCAAGTTTACAAAAAATATATTCTGGAGACTTGAACTGTTTGAAACATTTAGTCCTTGTAGATCATGAGTGGAAGAACAGACTCTCTAAGTACTGAAGGGAAATAGAGCAACATTTTTGGCACCAAGGGACTGGTTTTGTGGTAGACAATTTTTTCCCCAGACCTGGTGGTGGTGGGGATGGTTTCAGAATGATTCAAGCCCATTACATTCATTGTGCACTTTATTTCTATTATTATTACTTTGTAACATATAATAAAATAGTTATACAGCTGACCATAATGAAGAATCAGTGGGAACCCTGAGCTTGTTTTCTTGCAACTAGGTGTTCCCATCTGGGGGTGATGGGAGTCAGTGACAGATCATCAGGCATTAGATTCTCATAGGAGTACACAACCTAAATCCCTCGCATGCTCAGTTCACAATAGGGTTCATGCTCCTATGAGAATCTAATGCTGCTGATGATGTGACAGGAGGAGCTCAGGGGATAACACGAGTGATGAGGAGCAGCTATAAATACAGATGAAGCTTCACTCACTCAGCCGTCACTCACCCCGTGCCATGCAGTCTTGTTCCTAACAGCCACGGACTAGCATGAGTTTGGAGACCCCCAAAATACAGGATATCCAGCAAGCCTTCTAAATGAGTGGATGATTCCATTCTAACCTCTGGAATATAAAACGTAAATAGTCTCTCAGGAATTCACACTGTGTTACCTTCTGCACTAAAGGAATCACCTAAGTTATCTGGAGCTTCATATACAAAGGTCAGATGTTGCTGGCATTGTCCTAACTCTGCATGACTGCTCCCAAATCAGTCCTTCACCACCTCGTGAGATTCATACCATGAGACCCTACTTTCCTTCATTTTTTCGAAGATGTCTATTTTCCAGGAGGACACATCTGCATTTTTAAGGAAAACTCTGGCTACAGGCCATCAGATGTTTCTCCCCCTGCCGACACTCTGGGTGACGTTACTGCATTTGTGCAAAATACATTCAACACCCTGGCCTTACACCTTTTGATCTCCTTATCTTCAATAACATGTATTTCTACTCCAATTTAGGCACCCACATTCATTACCTCATCAGGAATGATGACATCTTCTGTAGCTATTCACACTGTATTTTTGAATTCCAGTGGCCCTCTTACCTTAGACTTCAATACCTGATTCTTAGTTCTTTAAAATTTTTATTTTCTCTTCACACATTATTTGATCTCCTGTAGAACACCATTTTCTTCCACTTTTGCCTATTTACCAAATCTCTCTCTCTCTTTCTCTCTTGTCTCTTTCTTTTGAGATGGAGTCTTGCTCTGTTCGCTAGGCTGGAGTTAGTGACGTGATCCTGGCTTACCGCAACCTCCACCTCCCAGGTTCAAGTGATTCTCCTGCATCAGCCTCCCAAGTAGCTGGGATTACAGGCACCTGCCAACACGCAAGGCTAATTTTTGTATTTTTAGTAGGGATGGGGTTTCACCATGTTGGCCAGGCTGGTCTTGAACTCCTGACCTCTGGTGATCTACCCACCTCAGCCTCCCAAAGTGCTGGGATTACAGGTGTGAGCCACCACACTCAACCAACCAAATATCTCTTAAGCACCTCAAGTGCTTTACAACATGGAATGCCAGAATACACCAATTCCAAGCCAAATCCATACAGGAGTGAAAAATTATGTTTAGATAAATGCAACTATTCAAACACATGCTTTCAAATAACACTTCTTCCTTAGTGTTGAGGGCCATCTTGATACTTTGTTAAACAGGATTTGATCAAGAGACAGAATAGAGAGATTCAGGGAGAGTGTGATGCTTTCTTTGATGCCCTGATCTTGAGTTAGATGTATCAGCAATGTGTCTCAGAGCTTTTTATAAACTGCCTGTTTCCGCATCTACCACCTTCTATCATAGTTTCCTCCATGACGCTGTAAACGTTAAGGATGTCAAATCAAGACTGAATCTGGTTTTCTCCATTGCATTTATATTATAGAAAAGTACCTGGTACATGGCTTATATTTAATAAGTATTTACCATCTAAGTGGATTAGTTACTCTCCATTATCTTCCCCCAAAAATGCCAATTTCAAATAAATACCAAACTTTGCCTACTCTCTATTCAAACCCACATCTTTTGTTTTCAGGAAATGACATATTCTCTTTAATGAAAATAAGGACATAAAGTATCACCTACCTTTATGTAGCCAGTCCCACCCTCCCATAAACTTATCTATAATTGAGTGATGAGTGATCTCCTTCCTCTTAATTAAATAGAATTTTTCACTTGTAGAATTGATCTAGCTCATACCTTTCATTATATCTTGTATCTTTCTCCATTTGTTATTGTGTTTTATATCTCTGCCTTCAGCCCTTCCCACTCCTCTATCTCTTATTTTGCCTGTAAACATGACCGAGGCAAAATGATTGAGGTAGAATGACATAAGAAAAAATAGGGTAATTTTAGAATGTAATTGCAATGTGAGAGAACTCCAGTGGGCCATTTTATCTTCTAAAATTACCCTTTTTTTTGTTATGCTATTCTCTAGCTTCCAACTATTTTTTTTTAAGAGATGGGGGTCTGGCTACATTGATCAGGCTGGTCTTGAAATCCTGGCCTCAAGTGATCCTCCCATCTCGGCCTCACAAAGTCCTGGGATTACAGGTGTGAGCCACCATGGCCGGGCCCCAACTACTCTCTTGGTGTCCCTTTTCTAATTCTCTTCTTTTGAAAGGAGTTTTCAATTTGCTACTTTACTTTCTCATATCCCACTCATGCATCAACCCAATGTACAGTAGCTTCTATCCTAACTACTCTACCAAAGCTGCTCTTTCATACCGTTCCACTCCTTTCACTCAAAGTACCCCATAGTTTAGAAAAATGGTGTCATTCGTGATACAATGTTCTCTAGTAAGCAGATTTGGAGATGGGGATATATACTGGGGAGTGCCCTTGGAATATTATCTGTAAAAAGGAGAAGAAAGCTGGGCTGAGAAGAAGTCCTGGACCACATCTTTGGACCATCTCACAGGACACTTTGAAGAAAAAATGGCCCACTGGAGTTCTCTCACATTGGAATGACATTACTGAGTCTTTAGAGGCCCCAAATCCCCTCCCCACCTCTTTCACCTGCCTCCTTGCCTCATCTTAATCAGTCATTGGCTGTGGGCCACACCTGGGAAGGGCATGACCTTGGGCAGGGGGAAGCTCTGCAGCTGAGGTTATGTCTGAAGGGGCTCCCAGCTGAGTCCTGTCTACTGACACAGCTCTCACGGAGGAACTAGGTGATGCATCTCTGTGTAAATCACATAGATGAATAATGACATTAGAGGTTTTATAATTTTACCTTTTTTCTCCATTTTATTTTTAATCTTCACTGTATTTCAGTCATGGCCTTCAGGCTTCAAAGTGACCTTTAAGATTCAGCAGAGAATATACGGCTTTTTAAATGTGGAGAGTAGAACAAGAACAATGTGATGGCATAGTGCGATGGTGCCATAGAAATAAACAATAAAAAAGAATTGAGAGAACCAGGAGTCCATTTCATAATGCCATCATTACATTACTTAGGTCGAGCTTTTGAATTTATCTAGAAAAACGTCATTAGCCAAGACATTAACATTTACAGAGGAATGGAGAAGTACGAAATTAAAGTTCCTAAGAACAGTACGGAAAAATAGAAAATGTGTGTAGGCTATTGTTCTGAGTTTGGCAAAAAAAAAAAAAAA
>NW_012105487.1:2411174-2415873 GCF_000951045.1 Mandrillus leucophaeus | reverse complement strand
CAGATATTAGGGGTTTCATAGTGCTGTAGGCTGAATGATGGTGGCCCCCAAAATTCAACTGTTGAAATGTAACACCCAATATGATGGCATTTGCAGGTGGGGCCTTAGAGGGAGGGGATTAGATCATGAGGGTAGAGCCCTCATGAATGGGATTAGTGCACTTACAAAAGAGTCCCCAGAGAGACTCCTGCCCCTTTCACCAAGTGGGGCACAGGCAAGAGATGGCAATTCATGAATCAGGAAGCAGGTCCTCACCAAATCTTATGGCACTTTGATCTAGGACTTCCCACCCTCCAGAACTGTGAACAACAAATTTTTATTGCTTAGAATCCACCAATTTATGGTACGTTGTTAAAGCTGTTTAAATAGATTAAGACACCTAGAGGGGGAAACCTGTTAATACTGTAACACAGAGATGAGCTTTCTCTTCCTCTAACTACTTTTAAAGTCTAAGATAATTAGAAAATGATGTGTTGCATAGCTGTATTTTGATTTAACATTATATGCCTCACTTAACGATGAACTAATTTGATTTTGTGCCTGAGTTTTAATAACTGTGATATGTTTGAATCAATGTGAATTATTTTATCAGTTCGAAATACCCAAAAAACTTCTGTCTGGTTAAGATCATGTGCATCTCCATGATGGGATTAGTGTTCTTATAGGAAGAGAAAGTGAGACCATAGCTCTCTGTCTTTCTCTTTTTTGTGCCATATGAAGACATAGTCAAGGCAGGAGCCTGAAGTATAGAAAGGGGGCTTTCACCGGGGACTGAATCTGCTGACACCTTGTTTTGGACTTCCCAGCCTCCAGAATTGTAAGAAATAAATGTCTGTTTAAGACATCAGTCTCTGGTATTCTGTTATGGCAGCTGCCTAAGACACCATGACAGTATAAAAATATTAACAAAACTAGCCTGGGCACCATAAGAAGGCCCCATCTTTACAAATAATACAAATAATAAAAGTAACAACAAACTAAAACATTTGGAATTTTTAAGTGATAATTTTCTCATTAGATACAGAATCAGCTACTTAGAAAGATACAGATCCCAAACTCTATTATTTTTAATATTTCTTTTAAAATGTTCATCATTTTGAGGATTAAGATTTCTTAATGCATCCATACATTCACACATGCATATATTCATACAAATAACTATATTCATTTTATCAATGAGTTATTTTTTTATTTAAAAATATTAAATTTATTTTATAAATGAACAATGCATGTATTACACCATTTTAATTCCAACTACTAGCTACTTAACAATTCATTTAAGTATATTTATATAGGAATACCTGAAATGCTGTCACCTAATGGTTAACTATTATTTTGTTTTTGAGCAGTAGAATTTGAGTGATTTTTATTACTTTTGATTCTGCAATGTGATGTGTTAATTTTTTCGTAGTGTCTTTCATATTTATTAAAAAGTTAATTAAATCATCCTAAGACTATTTTATGTGTATTTTTGTTAAAACGGTATGTTTAATAGTCAAAATTCTCTATTTACTAAATCTTTCTCAGTCAGTGCTTCAGACTTACCTTTTCTACATCTAGTAATAAAAAAATTTAATTTCAATGTTATATGATAGAACATAAAGTATCTATTTTAAATTTTACCTCCACAAACATCTTTAACCAGAAAATGAAATAAGCATTTAAAATATTGAATAAAATACTAGTCTTCAGGTCTGTTGCTTTGAAAATGTACTTCCTCTTTAAGCAGTATCTGAATTTTTATTACTATACCAGGGTATAGATGACATACTTAACTGGTATACTTTTAAATTAAAACTGTAAAAAATATATACAGAATTCAGTAGTGCATATTGAGCATGTAAAACATTTTGCCTATTACATTCTTCATGTTGATGGTAGCTATGGCTAGAGTTTGTAGATAGCTGGTTACATTGGTTTTTAGGGCTGCTTAGGTTAAATATGCTATAATATACCAGTCTCTGCTAGCTTTGAACTACTTGGAATTCTAAGAAGTAGGGTAACCTAGTACAAACCTATAGACAATATGATAAATGTACCACGAATGACACAAAATATTTTCTGCATGTCATATACGGAGTCATTCTCTATTTTGTCAATATCCTTAGTTAATTCAAAAGTTCCCAATGCACAAATCAATCAAGAATTTCACTCCCCACAGTGAAGAAAAAAAAAAAAATCAATGTGAAAGCAGTCAGGTTTTAGTCACTGTAAATCACAGTTTCAATTCCACCCTGTCCAAAGAAAGATATTTACGTTCTCATTCCAAATACATACAGGCCATGAGTTAATAATCTTTCTTTTTCCTAAAATACCAACAGATTTGTTTTTATACTTTCATTTGTAGTTTATAGTACTCACAATTAAGTGGATCTAAATAAATATATTTGAGGTATAAATCTGTAATATATACATATATATTTATATATATATATATATGTCTGTGTGTCTGTGTGGATTAAAGGTCGGTGCAATTGTCTATGCATTAACCACTCCCATTTATGATACTTTTCTAAACTTGTTGCTATATATCTCTTAAATGGTGTCAGTTGGCCAAATTTATTTCCTGAAAAACAACTGAGCAGCCAACAATGAAAATGAAGCTCTCTGCATACCTCTTAGGCATACTGCATATATCTTAGGCTCGCTGCATGCCTCTTAGGCACTTACGCTTACATATATTTGTATCTCATTACATAGTGACACACTCCTAAAATAAAATAAATCATGAGTCATTTTCTGGACAAATTTGATAAGGTTTTTATTTGATAACAATTTAAAATTATGCCACTAGATGCCTATACTTCGACTTATAAAATGTATTTTGTTCTGTATGGGCAAACAGAAAGTGTAGAAGTTGAGCGGCTACCTGGTAAAATTACCTAAATCGACAATGCCACTGGACAACGTTGAAGTAGATATTTAAATAAGTGAAAGTAATTAAGTACTTTAGTTCGCTAATAAAATGATATTTGGAATCTTACATCATTCTCAGATTAATATATACAATGTATATCAAATGTCGTTGCTATGGAAATGTAAATTTTTACACATGAGGTTAAATTTTTATAAAGAACATTTTTTCTCTAGAATTGACCTTGAGAAACTTGACATCCTGTGTTTCTGGCATGGCTTAAGAACATGTCAACCCAATGTCAAAGGATAATTCATTTTTTTAAAGGAAAGGAAAATAATGGTTCTCATACAAATGTAAAATGAATATATGTTCATGATTTGATTTAACTGATTAATAAATGAGAGTGCCATAGGATGTTTTGACTGGTTCAAATGAGAATACAAAGAGCAGAGAATATATAGCCAGACATTCATGCTGAAATGAATTTGCTTAATAAAGGCAAAATTAGCCAATATCCATAGGGTGACGGTCAAATATATCTACACTGGATAATTTGCATTTTCATGGACAGGAATTATTTGCAATTTACACAGTTGTGAGATAGGTAAAACAAACAAAAAGTGAAAGGCTCAGAAACCCCATACAATCAGCTAAACTAACATTTAGTTTTCCATTGAAAATATTTACTAATTTTTGAGACCATTTCAAAGTTTTTCTTAATTTTTCTCTACTCTAAAAAAGTCTATAAATATTTCCAATGAATATTAAAGGGTTTTTTTTTGTTGAAGTAGTATTTTGAAAAATTTATGAAAAGAGACGGAACATAAAAGTAGTCACCAAGTTTATCAATTAAGTCAGTATTATTACAAATCCCAAATGAGAAGTATTTTTAAGTATATTTTTCTTTCCAAGACAAATATACATTAAACAGTCCTACTGTTTGTATCCTTTATGTTACATATATAAGTATAGATGTGCAAGTATATGTATGTCTACATATATATAAAAATACACAAACTCACATAGTTATTTCAGAGAATTATTTATGCAAATGTGTTGGATTTTCCTTTTGTGAAGGTATGTCATCAAGAAGTTATTTTTAGTTTTACAGAAAAAAAAAATACTCTAGACATTTGTATCATAAGATAAATATCTGTTTAAAAATATCAGTATTTTCTTTTTAATACTTCTAATGTACTCTTTTGGAGGTAATGGTGTATGAAACCCTATAAGTGCAATTCTACTTCATTAGTTAATTCAGATGAAACACAAGTTTTTAAGACCCAGTGTATGCCAACAATTGAGAAAGTCATTAAAGTAGACAAAGATGGTTAGAGCCTGGGCTTTGGCTATGAATGTTAGAAAATGAATCACTGAAAGTAAAACATGTTTGAAAGATTAAAATAACAAAAATTGGTTTGAAATTAATTTCAGCTATTGGCCATCAATTGGTTAGAAAGAGTAATTAAGAATGAGTCAAAGCTTTTTTCTCCTCATTTCGTTCAAATATGTCATAAAAATAGTCAATTTTAAATGATTATAAGTTGATTATGTCAAATTGGTTAAATGACATGTCACTGAAATTAATCTTTAGCTCATGATGCTATCATTTGATTTTTAATTACTATTGGGGTCAAAAAACTGATTTTCATTAGATACCGTTTTTAATGATCAATTTTTATGCAAATGATTTACATAAGGGGGAACTTCAATTCAATGTTGGTAACTGTTTGATTTTTAGGAGATTATATATTTAAATGTACACTGATTATCCTAAAGTTGTAAATATTTAAGAAACTTTTCGACCGGGCACGGTGGCTCACCCTTGTAATCCCAGCACTT
>NW_012105487.1:2341895-2410044 GCF_000951045.1 Mandrillus leucophaeus | reverse complement strand
CACCACCACACCTGGCTAATTTTTGTATTTTTAGTAGAGACGCAGTTTCACCTTGTGGTCAGGCTGGTCTCAAACTCCCGACCTCAGGTGATCCACCCACCTCAGCCTCCCAAAGTGCTGATATTACAGGCATGAGCCACTGCACCCAGCCCTAAATCTATTATTTAAAAATCCACCTGTACAATTAGTATTCACAGAAATCTCCCATATATGTTATCATTTTATTCTCATAACTCTGTGACAAGTGTGGATACATTATTGATATAGATCACAGAGATAAAGTGACTTTCCCAAGGTCATGAAGTATGTAGGTGGCACATGTTGGGACCACAACCAAGGTATCCAGATTTTTCTTCTACTCTGTGTTCCATTGTACCACACCATCTCAGAAACCTTCAGTTCAGTCACATGTCAGATGGGTAATGACCATCTTTGGAAAAGCAAAATTTCATTACTTACTAGCATTTTGTATCAATGACATACAGCTTTGAAGCACCTGAGATATGTGGTTTTTATTTCTTCCCCATCATTGGCCCTAGTTGCCGACTCCACTAACTCTCCCCCTTAGGGTTTTCCTATAACTGTCTCCACCATTCATGCAATGACTTCTTGCCAAATATTCAGATTTGTTTACTCAGTTACTAGCTGGACTTACCCATTTGGAAGTCTGGATGTAACTCTTATTCAACATGTCTTAAATGGAAATTCCTCATTGGTTTTCTCCCAAGCTATTTGTGGTAGGCAACATAATTCTCCCTACCCCAAGATGTCTACATAGTAATCCCTGGAACCTGTGCATATGTAGGTTACATGGTGCCATGGTATGAATGTCTCCCAAAATTCATGTGTTAAAGCTTAATCTCTGTTGTAGTGGTATGGTAGTGAGAGGTGGTGCCTTTTGGGAAGTGATTAAGGCACAAGGGTTCCACTCTCATGAATAGATTAGAGGCTTATAAAAGGGCTAGTAGAAATAGCTTAGACCCTTTATGGCCATTCCCTTCTGCTATATGAGGATACAGCATTCACTCCTTCTTCTCTCTAAGGACACAGCAAAAAGACTTTTAACAGACAACATGTTGGTATGTTGTTCTTGGCTTCCCAGTCTTTACAACTGTGGTATACAGTGAAATTTTAAAAACTAATACACAGTCTAATATCTAAAAGTAAGGGTCTGTTGTAACAAATCTTAAAAATGTGCAAGAGGTTCTGAATTTTGGTGATAGGCCAAGGATGGAAGAACTTTGAGGAGCATGACGTAATAAACCTAGACAGTCTGGAAAGAGTGTTTGTAGAAATATGGATATGCATGAATTTGCTAGTAAAGAGTCAAGAGGAAGTGAGAAGCATGATAGAGAAAAACTACAGCACCTAACCAATTCCAAAACTATCAGGAATAGACTGTCTTAGACGTGTGAATGTTAAAGGATATGCTGGTGCAGTCTCAGAAGGAAATAAGGAACGTTTTATGGGAAACTGGAGAAAGGGAATTCTTGTTACATAATGGCGAACATTTGCAGAATTGTTATCCACAGTTATGTAGAAAGGAGAACATATAAATTGTACGTTTAGCTGAAGAGGTTTCCCAGAAAATTGTTGAAAGTCCAGCCTTGTTTTCTCATGCTGCTTCTAGTAAAATGCAGGAAAAAGGAGGTAAACTGAGAGAAGAATTGATAAACAAGGATGAAACAAGTGCTTGATTGAGAAATTGTCATCTATATTGCAAAAGACATTGAAATAAATGCTGCCAAGAAAGTGTACTCTGAAAAAGCTGAGGTTGTAGTTATCTTTTGCTAATACCAGAGGAAGATCAAAACGTCAAAATATTCCGTTACACAGAAGCCTATATGAAGGGATTAAGTGTGTGACTCATAGATGTCTTCCATCGTCTCAGCAGAAACTAAAAATAGAGATAAGATTATGTAAGAAATATCTGTGGACAAGCCTTTGCTCTACTGGAGAGAAGTGAGAAGCCCGTGATATAAAAGGGAGACGCACAATATTCTCTGAGAATGTTATATCAACTGAGATACTGCCAGCTTGGAATAAAGGGAACAAAATGAAAGAATGCCATCAGGTTTCCAAAACTCTACAGAGAGGAAACAGGCTGATTAAACTACTCAGCTGTAAATGCATGCTATATTTCATGAAAAATGAATGATGATCTGGAAGGTAGAGCATTGAGCCCAGAGGGACTAGACTTAAACCCACAGAATGAAGCCCAAACCCACAGAGGATTATTCTCAGGTTGAAACCTAATGCAGTTTGTTTGTCTGGATTACGAGATTGCTTGACACCTTCAAGTCTTTTATTCTTTCCTTTGCACCTTTTTTATTGTTAGTGTTTAATGTTTTATTTTAGGTGCAGGGATACATGTGCAGGTTTGTTATATAGGGAAACTCATGTCACCAGGCTTTGTTGTACAGATGATTTTGACACCCAGGTACTAAGCCTAGTACGCAATAGTTATTTTTTCTGATCCTCTCCCTCTTCACACACTCCACCCTCTCGTAGGCTCCAGTGTCCTGTTGTTCCCCTTTATGCGTCCGTGTGTTCTCATCATTCAGCTCCCACTTATAAGTGAGAGCATGCAGTATTTGGTTTTCTGTTACTGCATTAGCTTGTTAAGGAAAATGGCCTTCAGCTCCATCCATGTTCTTGCAAAAGACATGATCTTGTTTTTGTTGTGGCCTTTGCACCTTTGTAACCAGAATATCTATAACTAGTATCTCGGACCTGTCCTAATTTCTATTTCAGGAGTAATTTGGGATTTTCGAGCTGGTGGGATTTAGACAAAATGTATTTTGAGTTGATGCTGCAATGTGAACAGACCATTTAAGGAATTGAAATAGAATTAAGGTATTTTGCATGTGACACAAAGGGGTATCATTGGAGGTTCCAGAGAAGTTTGTAAAAGGCAGAAAAAATATCCACCCCCCACAAAGATATTCTTTCATGTTCGAATCTCTGGAACTTGGGTATGCCAAGTTAGCAAAGGGGAATTAAGCTTTCAGATGAAATTAAGGTTGTTAAACAGCTGACTTTAATAAAGCCATAGTAGTCTATCTTATCCAGGTGTGTCCAATGTAATCACAAGGGTCTTTAAAAGTAGAAAAGGGAGCGAGCAGTGTGACGCTTCCTCAGAGCCGCTGCAAAACAATAGTTGTGCTTAAACGTTGATCTCAGCCCAGTGAGACAGACATTGGACCTCTAACCTTCAGAAACGTAAGATAATACTTTACTATTAAGTCACTAAACTTCTGGTAACTTGTTACAGCAGCAACGTGAAACTAAGATTTTTGTCCTTGCCTCTTTTTTTTGTCATCTAATTTTACCATATCTCTATTCACCTATTTCCTTACCTACAACCCTGGAGATCATTCTTGCTTCCCTTCTCTCTGTTAGACTCTGCATCTATCGATTACTGAGTGTTAACTGAGTTCTGAAATTTTCCTAAGACAAGTTTTTTCCCCTTCACACCAACTATCACATTTTTAGGTAAGTTTCACTATTTTTAACTGGAGTTTCTCAATATTCTTGAAACTACTTCCATCTTGCCCCTCAAAATACTTGTCTGCCCTTCAGTGATTTTCCACCACCTATCCTAGAGAATAATGTCCAGGCTCCTTAATATTTCATGTAAAGCCATCCGTGCCTGGCTCCTGCTACCCACTCCAGCATCACCTACCTTGCAGTTAGGGCTAAGGGAATATCGAGCAATCTTTGTCCCCTCGAGATATGCTCTTTATTGTCTTTCTTTGCTTTTGCTGTCCTTGTTTCTGCAATGTTCTCCTTCTTTACACTTTTTAAATACTTTTACATGCATAATGTCCCATCTTTCCCAAGATTCTGTCCCTTCATTGCTAGATGGAACCGTTCTTGCTTTGTGCCCTCTTCTTTTCTTGATCCTCTTTATCTGAATGTTTAATAAAATAAACCATGATTATCTATTTGTAGCTTGGTAAAAGTCAGAGTGCCTGATGCATAGTAGATGAATAGAGTAACAAGTGTTTACTGATTTAACTGAATTAAACTGCTTTTCCCTTGTCTTGGACTCGGCCTAAGGTGACCCTCCCCTCCCCAATAAGTCATGCCCTTCTATAATTTTCTGTCCTTGTGTTCAGGCAGAACCCATGACTTGTTTGTAGCTAATATAATATGTCAAGGTAAAGGCACCTGCCACCACGCCTGGCTGATTTTTGTATTTTTAGTAGAGACACCATCTTAGCCAGGTTGGTCTTGAACTCCTGATCTCGTGATATACCCTGCTTGGCCTCCCAAAGTACTGGGATTACAGGCGTAAGCCACCGTGCCTGGACTCTGTTTTTAAATATATATATTTTTTATTCCTAGCTTTTTGCTGACTGTTAGCAGGAGTTTACCCTCAGGTTGTAGAGGATGCCACAGTTCCTTGCCCCATGGTTCTCTCCATAGGCAGTTCACGACACAGCTATTTGCTTCTTTATGGTCAGCACGAGGATCTTTTGGCTCAAAGAGGACCTCAGGTTTACGGATTTCACCGTGATTAAATCAGGCCTGTACAGGTTAATCTTTGATTAACTCCAGCTAAGCTGAATTGGGATCTTAATTACGCCTACAATATTTCCCTTGTCTTGAACTCAGCCTAAGGTGACCCTCCCCTCCCCAATAAGTCATGTCCTTCTATAATTTTCTGTCCTTGTGTTCAGGCAGAACCCATGACTTGTTTGTAGCTAATATGTCAAGGTAAAGGGATATTGTAGGTGTGATTAAGATCCCAATCCAGTTTAGCTGGAGTTAATCAAAGAAGATTGACCTATGCAGGCCTGATTTAATCACGGTGAAATCCTTAAAGCTGAGGTCCTCCTTGAGCCAAAAGATCTTCGTGCTGACCATAAAGAAGCAAACAACTGTGTCATGAACTGCCTGTGGAGGGAACCATGTGGCAAGGAACTGTGGCATCCTCTACAACCTGAGGGTAAACTCCTGCTAACAGTCAGCAAAAAGCTACGAATAAAAAAAAATATTTAAAAGAGTCCAGGCACGGTGGCTCACGCCTGTAATCCCAGCACTTTGGGAGGTCGAGCAGGGTGGATCACGAGATCAGGAGTTCAAAACCAACCTGGTCAAGATGGTGTCTCTACTAAAAATACAAGAATCAGCCAGGCGTGGTGGCAGGTGCCTGTAATCCCAGCTACTTGAGAGGCTGAGGCTGAGAATTGCTTTAACCTGGGAGGCAGAGGTTGCAGTGAGCCGAGGTCACACCACTGCACTCCAGCCTTAGCGACAGAGTGAGACCCCATCTCAAAAAAATAAGTGAATGTAGATGAAGTAAAGTCAAAGGAATAGTTAAATATTGCACTAGGTACTTCACAGGGATACCTACAAGATTGACATCTTGTTAAAATCAAAACTTAAAATACTTATCTAGAAAGTGTCAGGATTTTTCATGTTTATTATCCTCTTGTAATTTTCTGTGAATTGATTTCTCATATGCTCATGTCCTAGGTGATATGTATTTTTGGATCACACATTGTTATTTGAACTGGCATTTTATAGTTGAAATACAAGGATATTGTGGTCCACTGTTACCTTTTTCGAATAATTCTGTTAGGAGAGACTAAAGATGCCTAGACCAAGGAGTTAGAAACTGTAATTGAAAGCCAGGTTGTACTATAGCATTAAAGTTAATTCTCCAAAAACATAGGCATGGTCCATCATGCCACTCAAGGAATCTTTATTACTATGTCATGCTCCACTTACATAATAATCTTGGACTACAGTCACATGTCATATCTAGCTATCAAAATGCAAAGTGAAAGTTAGATAGGATATAGTAAAATAATATCTCTCGAAATATATCTATCCCCTAGAGATTCTACCAAAATATGTATGGTCATTTGGCAACTTAAAACTTTTATGGACATTAATAATAGTCTTATTCTTTACAGCACATCCAGTTCTCAGTACACACCTATTCAGTAAAGGGAAAGGAACTAGCTTATTAAAACATCAAATGATAAACATATGAATTATTAATGAATTTGAAATGAAATAATATCTTACCACATTGCCTCTTATTTTTCCTTTTTTTTCCACATTGCTTTTATTTTTTTGCCTGGGAGGGGAATTAAAATTTTACTACTTAATATGTAAAGCTACCAATAAGATGTTCAATTTCAAAATGATATTTTCCAATGAAAGGTGACTAACACAGGGCTTAGCAACCCCATTCCTTGGGGATATAATTAGCTAGCTTGTTTATACATAGCCTGTTGAGCTTGCAAGTGTCTATACACAGATTATGTCAGTTACCACGGACTGGCCATGTCCACAGTGGATTCCCAATGTGTTTTTATGAATATATTCACTATTTCCAGAGCTCTCCCTGGCTATCATTTAATTAGGATGCAAACAAATTGGAGGAAATGAATTTAAATTTGAATTTCTCTGCAATTAGGATGAAAGAGTTTAAACATGAGTGACTTACAGTTTACAACATCAAATTAATTTATGCACACCACCTCAAGTCGTTTGTAGCAAGAATATTCAAAATCAATAATTACAGCCTAGATGATGCCCTTGCTCCTAGGGGATAGAGTGATCTGTTCCAAAAAGTCAACCTGTTGTTTAACAGTTTTCTTTTTAAGATTGAATAACATACACCTTGGAGAAAATCCTGACTTCTTTTAGTTTCTCATCTGGCATGTGATGAAGACTATATAATTTTAAAGGGAAAAATGAACTTAAATCAACAACTTTAAAATATTCAAGGCAATATTCCAATGCCAAAGTGCAATGCATGTGAGTGCTCTGGATACTGTCAACAGCCAGTGATTTTGTTGTACCTATGGGACATCCAGAAGGCATAATTTGCAAGCTGAATAGTAAGGGTCTGGAGAATGGTGAGGTTTACATACTTGGCATTCATAAGTGTATATTCAGTGATTGATATCATATAAATAGATGAATTTTCCTCAAGAAAACAAGCAGTATAATTGAAGGACATGGGTGAACTCAGAAAAATACAAATTCTTTGGAACAGAGAGGGAGATACACTATAAGAGGGGTGGGGAATAAAGTAGCAAACAAGAGTAAATATTATCAGAAAAACAAAGATCTAGAGTTTTAAAGGAGCTCAAGTTAACATATTAAATACTATAGGGTTATCAAACATAAGGCCTGAAAGGTAACGTGATGATTAGTGCACGTTTATCACTTTCTTAGTGTGGTCTTAGCAGACTGGCCAAACTGAGTTTAGATACCAGAGGACCAAGAAGAAAATTGAGGAGAGGAAGTAAGCAGCAATTGGTTTTTCTTCTGAAAATCTGACCTATGATTGTAGTTGAGGAAGGACTGTATCTAGAGTGTGACTCAGAATAAGACAATGTTTTTCCTTAAGGTACAAGCCTTTTCCTAAAATGAGAGGAAGCAACATTAGAGAAGTAGAGGTCGAAAATATGGGAAGGGGTTATAATTGGTGGTTCAAAAATCCTAAGCAAAGTATAAGGATGGGCTTTCATAGCACAGTGGGAAGGATTCATTTAGGTAATAGAAGGGACATATTTTCCTCTAAAAGAATCTATAAGGAAAGAACTGTAGATGCAGAATATGTAGATGTTAGTGTAGGGTTGTGTCATAAACCTTAGATGGTCTGTACCTCAGCACTTTCTCTCTCTGTAAAGGATAAAGCCAAGGCATCTTCATGGGTGGAGGTGTAAAGATTTGTTGATGATGTTGTTAGTTTATTTTAGGCGGGAAGCAGGATCTCTCTCTGTCATCAAGGCTGGAAAGCAGTGACACCAGCAAGGCTCACTGCAGCCTCAACCTCCCAGGCTCAAGCCTCCCACCTCCGCTTCCTGAGGAGCTGGGATGACAAGTGTTACCACACCCGGCTATTTTTTCTTCAGTTTTTGTAGAGACAGGGTGTCCTATGTTGCCCACACTGGTTTCAAACTCCTGGGCTCAAGTGATCCTCTTGCCTCAGCCTCCCAAAGTTCTGGAATTACAGGTGTGAGTCACCACACCCTGCTTGTGAAGGTTTTTTTTAATGATAAACTTGTGGGGGAGGGGGTGGGGGGAAGGTTGTAGAAACAGTGAGGAAGTTTGACAGAGGAAAATGAGGAACTACATAAAATAGATTGCTGGAGATTGCTGAGAACATAACCGAGGCTGAAAACAATTTTGAACTCTGTCAAAATTATGTGATTTTAGCATAATTACAAATTGTTATTGAATACAGACTATTGTTGATTTTGTTTTCTTTTTCTTATATAACTCCAGACAAGCATATATACATGGTGTTCTAAATATTTATCTCACTTCTTTTAAACAAAATACAGAAATTGTGGCTTATCTCAAATGTTTCTGTTCCTGAAAGATCAATGTAGCACTGCAATCTTTGATTCTTTTTTTCCTTCAGGTTTTTGCAATGCTGGTAAATAGCTATTTTTAGAGAACCCAAGGATCAGAGTATGGCCTCTAGTAAATTAGAGAAATTTCCAAAATTACTGTGAAATTTCTTTATCTGAAAATGTGCATTTGTATACACAAGCATCCCTTAAAGGCCCTGCAACAATAACTCTCTCTCGGCATTTACCAAGCATCTCTGAGTGTGTGTTGGGTCACATTTTCAACATTCCTAAGGCAGTTTACAACCCTTAGCCTTACCTTCCTGCTTGGAGCCTCAAGGTCAGCCAGCAATGAGAGATTACGATTCTCTTAGGTTTTATTTTGGAAGTGCACATAGCACTGCTTGTGCATGACTTGCGATTCCCAGGAACTCAGTAGGGCTTTTCCACGTGGACATCTCATTCCTCAGGATTCCTTTCAAGGTCAACTTTTTGTTTGCCCTGACCATTATCGCCACTTTATAGAGCCGAAATATTAAACCACGATTAGTGATGGTTTTTGGCAAATACCCCGGGGAAAAAGGCTATTTGCATTGAGACAGCTATAAATCAGGTCAAACTCATAGCCTGTGAGTAGGTTTTGAGGGAACTGCCAGTTTAATAATGAAAATACTGAGAATGGAGCTTTTCAGAGGCTCCAAACCCGTTCTGCTTCATCCACGTATCCCAATGAATGGCTGCTAAGCTGTGAGTTTTCACGGTGATTTTGGGGTTTGTTTTGAAGGCTACCAGAGAGCAGGGGTATGGTACAGATCAAATTGTCACAAAGCTTACTAGAGTCAGCAATTTTTGTTGAAGAAATGCTCTTCAAATTGTCATTCTTTTATTTCCAGAGTTCTAAAACTGTTAATTTTGACATTTTTCCCAGTATTCTCATTGCTTTCAGGAATAAGTGGATTTTGAGAGGTCTTTATCTTTCCGGAAATCCTAACAACTTGCGTATGTTTTAGAATATTCTCGAGAGGCTCTCTATGGAAGTAGGTCAGATACATGCCCAATTTATTAGAGGAGAATCCTGAGAGATCATAGACGAAATTGTTACCAGTTACTTTATGGTAGGTATCAGCCGAGTAGTCTTAGTGTCAGCCTTTCTTCTGGGGGTGGGTAGAGTGCCGAAAGGGAAAGGTGAAAGTTTGAAATTGTACCTGAAGAGTAAGAGAAAATGGGTTAATGAGTTACTCATTGATCTTTGTGCCTCAGAGGTCCTTACTGAGAGTTTTAATCCAAATGGTTTCATAAATTTGGGGTGACAAGTATAACATGGCTTATGTGATGCTTAAAGTGTTTTGGAACCCATCAAGATCTTTGCAGTGACATCATAGATGACAACCCCATCATCTTGTTAAACATGGACATGTGGGAAATAGTGTTTTTCTTCAATCATTGAAGTGACCCAAACTTCTGTGTTCATATCTTTATACACTTCATGATTGTTAAGGTATAAAAAAGCATCACAAGTTTTGTTTTTCCTTTTAAGTACAAAGGAGTTGGGATATTCCTAACTTTTTAATTGATTTTTTTTTTTCCTCCAAGGAAAAAAAAATCATTAAAATAATTCGCTTTGATGTGAGAAAGTTTCTTGTCTTAGGGGCACTGGTGAGGTGAATTCACAACTATGGGTTGTCTTAATTGGATTACATCCTCAGAGCTTTAGTTTTGAGCTCTGAATCTACAATCTGTATTTTGCAAGTAATCAATGGTATTTATTTAAATGCTCTTGGTAAAGATAATGTGAATAGAGATCTGCTTATTTCTAGCATAAAATTGTTTAATAAGCAAAATAATAGAGCGCTTCAAATTGACTATTAACAAATGAAATCTTTAACTTTCACACCTTCATTTGATATTTACTGAATGTTTTGGGGACAAGTTTATATGTAATTTAGTTCAACTTTTTTTAAAAATAGGAAAGTGAAGTTTAAAAATAAGCACTCTTTTAAATATTTAGAATGCCAGACAGTTTTCATCTTTCATGGAATCATATTCTTTATATTTTAGAATCAAGATATGTTCCTACTTGTGTTTAATCAAGGAAATACCTAAATCAAGAACCATTCCAAATGGCTGTATATTAAATGAGACGGTTTACTGATGTCAACAAAAGTGAAAATTATATTGAAGTGTAAATCATATATAGTAATCTTAATTGTTCAACATGATATATTTGCAAATACGTTTTTGTGCATATTTGTATTTTGTACACATTTATATATAAAACAAAAATTACATTTGTACAAATATTTGTAAGATCTGGCACATTTTTAGCACCCCAGAAAAATCTTTTCCGGGCTCTCGGTTGATGCTGAGAAAAAGAAGCCAGTCTCACCTGTTACGATAGATTAATATTGTCTATCTTGGTCTTCGTATAAATGGAAGAATACAGTATTTTTCTTTTTCTGGTTTATTTCACTCAAAGTTACATTTGTGAAATCTATTTGTTATGTACCAGTGATTCATTCCTTTTCATTTTGTGTAGCATCCTGTTTAATTAACATGGAGCTTTTCAATCCATTTAGTAGATAATTATTTTTCCAAAATGGTGGTATCAGCTTAATAACTCATATATGTGAAGATCTACTAACAATCTAAAAAAGATAGATCCCCAATTTCACAGAATAAAGGGAAAGGTACTTAGGCAGTATATGCACATTTTTAAAAATAAATTGAGTTAAAGTTTGAAAAATATACGAATCTCATTTGAGCTACATGTATGAAAATATTTCTTTTATATTATATGACACATAGATTTTGGGTATGATTGCTGAACTGAGGCTTTTCACTTGATATACCTTACAAATTGAACTTTTCGCTCACGAAACATCCTTAAGACAATTTTATATGTGAATTGAATTGTAAAAATTGTCTTAGTTATTCAATAAAATGTTTAAAGTACCTTATAGGATGAGGAAAACAATGAAAGAGTTAACAAATATACAAAGCACAAAAGAGAAGAATGAGTTCAAATAAAATCGAATGAAAAGGTATCTTCTGCAACTCTTTAGGTAATTGTTCATGTGTGCTAATTTTCATGACTTGTAGCACATTGTTTTTGGCCAAGGCCATTCTATCTATGGGTTTGCCAAAAATTTCCTATTTCAGATCTTCTAGTCTCTAACTCTCAAGATAAAAATCACTGAAACCTCTGACTCTGATACTGAATGCCTGCATAAAAATTTCCTCCCATCACCTTGTAACAGATGACTTGCTCATACACCTTTCTGATTCACCATCATGGGTTCTCTCCTTCCTTTGAGACTACAGTAATTCTCTTTGTATTTCATGTTATGTGCAAACTTTACTTTCAAAGGGATTTTTACCTATATTAATGTATTTACATCATTCACTTAATATGCTTTTCTCTCTGTAAAATTGGTCTAGATATCTTGGATTACGATAGAACACATCACAATTTTTCTCACTTTTATGATAAGTTTTTTTTTTTAGTTGGACCATTTATCAGTGGCTGACAGTGTCAGAAATGCATTAAAGTTAAGAATAGGTAAACAGAAGGATGCCCTTATGACTTACCAACTTTGCTTATTTTCTTCAAGTTCCACAAGACCCTTCTCTCCCTTCAAGGAAGATGATTCCTAGGCATATTTGTTATTTCTATCAAAACAGCTGAGTTCTTTTTTTATTCAAATTGGCAATATACCTGGGAAAAAGAAATTATTTCTGGGCTCATGTATGGTTTTAGGACAGTTTCTTGTGATATGCCTAGGTTTATAATATTAAGGAATATCGAATTTTCTCAGTGTTGGGGTACTTAAAAGGGTTCTTAATAACCCTGCAGCCTTACTTACAGAATGTAAGGCCACTTTTTAAAAAACTATACATATTACTCTGAGAAATTAATATGCACTTCCTTGAGTGTATTTAGTCTTAGACTTGATAGTTGTAATTGCCAATAACTGAAGAAAGAATAATCTAGAAAATATTTTTTGCCTTTCTCTGAAATATTTGTTCTTTATAGATTATTTTATAGACTAAAAAGCAGAAAAGTATATTTCAGATCCTACAGCACACCCCATATATGTGAGCATTAAAGTTTAGAGATAAAGCCACTGTACAGAACAAAATGTAACACATTGACCAAATGGTTTAATCAACTTCATTGCTCAAGCTCCCCCTCATTACTAGAAATGCTGTTCCACACCATTTTCTCTTTTCAACTCAGTGTCACCAGAGACTCACCACACAATGCCTGAAGAGATTTGTTCTCTAAATTGCCTAAGTCCATCCAACACTAATTTGTCCAAATTGCTCTTTTTCTCCATAAGAAAGTTTCAACCTCTTAACCTATTATATACTCTTCCCTCCAATGTCAAAGAAAGAAGTCTCCTTTTTCCAGAGCTAATTCCTGCATCTGACCTGTTTATTCCAACTCAGCCACTTGGTTCCATTAGTCATCCTTTCCTTTGTCATAGCTGTTACCTCTTATACTCTATTGCCTTGTTCTTTACATATTTTCTTGAAATTCCTTCATTCTAAAACTCCATATCAACAATAATTATACGTAGCAGTGAAGAATATTATAATTATGTCAACTGCATGATGGGTAATAGCAGTACTCATGAAAATTATCGTTAGAGGACTTACAATGTTCTAGATTCCTCTTATTTTCACATATATCGACAGTAATTTAATTCCGAAAACCGTACTTCAAGTAATGCATTATTATATTTCCCATCAGACATTATAAAAATTAATGCCCTACAAAATCATCAGGCTCAGTCCCATACAGAAAGGAGGCTGCAGGACTGGGATTTTACCCTAGGTCTTTGAACTCATGTCTTCTCATGTTAGCCCTTCCATGCAAGAACAACTTAGAATATTCTAGAATCACTGTCTTTGCTTTGTCACCACATAAACTGTAAAGCACCACAAAATTTTAATTTCTAGCATTCAACTAAAATTTGTTTCCTCACATGTTGTCAGAGACTCTCATGTTGACTATTTGCAATAATATTCTAGACAAATTTCCTATAGTAGTAAATACTCAACTAAATCTGTATGTAGAAACATGCTTCTCCTTTGGATCTCCTATCCAAACTTCTGCATCTCCTCTTGCCTCGAACTTTTTTCTCTCATCCCACTGTTATCACTTCTGTTTCTATTGTCCTTTAATAGCATCATACCTGTCTGTATCACCAGGCCACTTACCTTCTAGACCTGCTAACGTTACCTGTTCAACATTAATTATCAATAGTATAATAGCCATTGTATGTAGATTACTCCTAATGTACATTTCTACTATGAAATATAAGAAGTTCTTCCTTAGTTCATCATTTCTATGTGGTTTCTTAAACAGACCCTCATAATCACAGCCCTCAAATGCTCTTCATCTTGCTGCCTTGCTGTTTTCTTATAGAGCCGTCTATGTATGTATCAACATGTTGGTGGGGTTTTTCTTGTCTTGTTTTTTGTTTTTGTTTTTGACAGGGTCTTGCTGTGTCACCCTGGCTGGAGTGCAGTGGCACAATCTCAGCTCACTGCAGGCTTGACCCTCCTGGGTTCAAGTGAACTTCCCACCTCAGCCCCCTAAGTAGCTGGGACTACAGGCACTCACCACCACACCCAGTTAATTTTTGTTTTTGTTTTTGTTTTTGTTTTGTGGAGATGGGATTTTGCCATGTTGCCCAGGCTGGTCTGAAACTCCTGAGCTCAAGTCATCTGCCCACCTTGACCTCCCAAAGTGCCGAGATTACAGGCTGGAGCAACTGTACCTGTCCCCATCAACACATCTATCGTCAGATCTTTGTAATCTCTCACTGTTGTGGTCTTACTCTATTTAAACTCTTTCCTTCAATTGCCCCTCAGTTGAAAATCCTCTCATGAATGATTTCTTCCATTGGCTTTTAGTGACTATCTAAAACTCTTTTTGATGAAAAATGACTGTAAAAATTTAGATTCAACAAAATACCAGACTTATAGAAGCTAGGGTTATAGAATGATGAGACACTAAAACAATGACAGATTTAATTTGAGTATCATCATCTACCTTCTGATCATTTTAAATTTTGTATATGTCTTCCCCATTACTGTAGTGTTTCAGGACTCTTAAGGTAAGAATGATCTGAAAATTATCCTTTCTTAAACCTATTAAATGCTGATTTTGTTGATCAATAAAAATAGCATTTGAGCTAGATGACTTCTATGGTACTCTTTGATTCTTTCATTTGATTTATCCGATCAATCACTATAAGATAGTGTATGTGGCTTATACTATGTTATATATTATGAATATATGTTGAATTAGTTTAGAACTAGTCCCTATACTTAAGAAACTTACAAAATAGTGGCAGATGCAGAATAAGAAAACAGAGAAATAATAAATATAATATGTCCACTAGAAAAAAGAAAAGATATATAGGTATGTGAAAAATTTATTTAGATGGCAGAATCCATATAATGAGGTGATCAGCAAAGAGAGACTACTCTCTAGTTATACGAATGGGAAAAGCTGCAGACTGACATCTTTTGATCGTTTCAGATGAGATTTGAAGAACAGAGAAAAACACAGGATTGGCTCTATCTTACATATTCAGCACATAAGCTATCACCACCTCCAAATACATGCAAATAGAGACACAGACTAAACACTGGGTAGTGGAAGGGAATTCTTACTCATTTTCATCTTAAGCACTTCTGCTTACCCATGCTGAGACTTCTGGAATTTGAACGCAAGACCTTATTAACTACCTGACAAAGGTCTACTCAAAAATCAGACTGATCATGTTTTGCTAAAAATCTGAAATGGCCCTTCTGCAGCTTCCATGAATTATTCTATCATGGCATATTTAAGGATATTCAGTCATTGGCAGATGGGCAGTTATTTCCTTTCCACTGGAAATGCATAAGTAAAATTTTCTCTAAAGAAAAAAACCTGCAGATACCTTTTAAACATTCAGAATTTGAAGAGGGAAATTGGTACTTGCAATTTAATAGTTTGTAATTTAAATGACAAGGGTCAATAATTTAGCTGTGTTAATTGGAACCAAGCAATAGTAGTCTCACTTTACTTTTCTAAGGCTACAGGGATAATTGAAGGATAAGAAAATAGTAGACTTGACCTCAGTATTCTAACTAATAATTCACTGTCTCATCATGTTTGTAAATGTATTTTATCCAAGTAAGTAGAGGGAAGTTTCTGAGACTGGATAACCTTTTGCTATCATGTGTCCATTCAGATTGAAACATTTTCTTTCAATGTCCTGATTCGAGGAAAAGGAATCTTTCCTAAAGAATCGTCATAATATTTGTCCATTTATACAATTAGTCAAAAACTCATATGTATCACCTGTTGTGTGTTGGGTACTGGACTAATCGTTGAATAAAATATACCTGCCTTCGAAGAGCTCCCTTTCCAACTGGCAAAATGTTTCACTTGGAATTGTTTGGCTGCAACATGTAATAGAAACCCACATATGGAGGCTTTAATAAATAAGGGGTCAGGGTTGGCAATATAGTTCTAATATAGAGGCTTCATGATACCACAAAACTAGCACTTCCTTCCTTTTCACTCTGCCATCCTTTACATGTGTCTGTCTTTCCAATCGTCACAAAACGGCAGCTTCATCTATGATCCAGAGAAGGAGGGAAAGAGAGGCAAATGGCATACAGCAGCCGAGATTTCTTTCCTCATACCCATGCCAAGTAGCATTTAGGTCACATCCCTTTGGCACAAGTCTATCAGCCCATACGACCCTCTCTCTCTAGGTACGAGAAAGCCTGGGAAGTCAAGACTTGAGCCAGGCACATTGCTGCTGCAAATGAAACAAGATTCTGTAAATTAGGGAATAAGTAATTTCCCAATTATTTATACTTGTAATTTATTCAAGAAAATAAACGTTAGTTAGCAACTAGATGTTTCTTCTTGATAGACTTATCTTGTCCTCTGCCCCACATAAAAAAAAACATCAACAAGGCTATCACATAAGTGCTATAGCAAGGTGATACACAAACTTTGGAAATACAGAGAGAAATGCAGGGGGCAAAGAACTTCAAATAACTTCCAAAAAAAACGTGATGCTTGTGATGAGTTGTAGCAACTAGCAAATTTTCAGATAGGCAACAGTGGGGAATAATCCATGAAAAAGGATTATGAATAAATGCATCAACATAAAGAATCTTGTCCAACCAACAAAACCCAAGAATACCTTTGTCATTAAAGGAAAAGTATTTTGAGGGGAGGATGATAAAAGTTTATACGAATACAATGTTAACTACCTTGAAATTTATTTTTAAAACTATAGTAGATAATTTAAGGATCTCATCCTAAAGAAATTCATGACTATATGGATTAGAAACAATGAGACTAAAAGCTGTAAAATTAATCCAGGAGAGAAATCAATGAAGGCAATAGCCTAAATTTGAATAAGAGGTTTCTAAGGAAGAAAAATAAGTGTTACACAGAGTTTGAGTGGAAGATAACAATTTTGTGGAAAGAAACAAGTAGTCTTCTCTGAAGAGCATCCAGGGGTTCAAAGAGTTAGAGAATTTAGAAATGAAAAGAGTAAGCTAGAAATCTTGACTGTGGAGATATCAACTATAAGGCATAACTGAAATAATTATTGATAAGGTAACTCAGAAGACATCATAAAAAATAAAAATATGCCAGACAGAAAATTGAAGATAAGGAGATGGGTGAGGAATAGTATAGTAAGGAAGTAGATTTAATAAGTGATGGTCAAAGAAACAAAATCTAAGTGGATGTAGTCTCTTGATAACTAATAGAAAAGATAATTCTTGGATAACAAGAAGAAAAGGTTCAAGAGTGTCAAATGCTAAATTCCATAAGACCTGCTTAGAAACTGTTCATTGAATTTGAATATTGCATAATCATTAGTGAGCTTAAGAAAGAAATTCAGTCAAGCTACAAGAGAAGGCAGATTATAGTGGATTATGATAAAGAAGTGGATATTTTGTAGAAACATGGAAGAAAAACTGGGAAAGCAGGTGATAAGTACATGTTGATCATAGAATTGTAACAGTCATTTGTGTCCATATGCATGTGTGTGTATATATGTATGTATGGTGAAAAACATGAGCATAGTATAGGTGAGAAGAAAGCCAATAGGGAAATGTTTTATATTCAGTTATAGAAAGTACAATTAAGACATTCCTGATAGCTAAGGAGAAAAGGGAAGCGTTTTTACATAAAAGCATTTATGCCTATTTACATAAAAGGTGCTGCAAAACTGATTTCATATTGATTATTAATTTGCTAATATTCCTTTCACAACCAAAATATTAAGTGCATTACCATCATTCTATGTATTCAAAACTAAATTGATGAAACATCAACTGGTAAGTGTATAATGACCAGCATTTTGTCATTATGAAATGGCAACATGGCACCTTTTTAAATTTCCATTTCAACTAATTTTACTTATCTTTCTCGTGGATATCTTTACTCTTTCCAGGAAGTAGTGATAGATACATGAAAGATAAGAAATGTTTTTGTCTGTTTTAAATAGTATTTGTCAACATATGTTTTGACATGAATACAATCTTACAGTTACAAAGTCTTGGGTGATACCTACCATCAAGGTTTGATCAAATTTTAACTCTTATTTGTTTTAAATTTGTATTCAAAAGGAAAATAAGTGTCTACATACATTCTGTATAACTGTTACAACAAAATTCTTTAAAGAATATATATTTGTTGAGTATCTTTATAAACAGCACTAAAGCTAATGTCTCTTTGTTGACTAAGCATGTTTCAGGCTTAATTTTCCTCTCAAATAGTCTGACTTATCCTCCATATGGTAAGCTTAGACATTTGTCTTCACACAACATACAACTTAATATAGAGTAATGGATTTAAGAACTTCTATCTTGTGACTTGGCATACTTTTGAACCCAATTATTTTAGTGTGAAATGTTAGGGACATATTAAGAGACCCTCCAGAAATAATCATAAATGAAACATCTACAATGGTATCAAACCTCTAAAATATAACTCTTGGACATGTCGTCTTTTTTCATTGCTACTTTTGCCCAGAGAAATAAAGATTATTTTTGAGGAGACCAAATTAAGACACTTTATATCAATAAGTATAAAGAAGAATTAACAAAAATAAAAAATAAAAGACCAAGGAAGGAATAAATGAGCAAGATGGGGTTATCTTTGAGGGAACATTTGGTATCGCTGTTGCTTTACTTTTGCTTCTAAAGAGTGCATAAAAGCTAAAGGTAATGTGAAAAACAACTCTTCCTTCAAAATGTTTAGTATTGGGTTATATGGAAAAGTTATAAACTTGTTTTTGTGGGGTTTTTGAATTCCAGTATAGATCATTGATCTGCTTCTTTATCTCTGCCATTTACTGGAAAGCAAGTGTTTCCAAATATAATGGTAAGATTTGGTAATTCTTTCCTACCTCGAACATGATGAGTATAGAAACGGAGCCTTCTCCTCCTGCTTTTTGTTCTGCTTTGGCATGTGCACAGCAATACTGAGGAATTCATGGCAGGGCCTTATTTCCCACCCCATGTGTGATTCCCCAGGGGCAGCGCCTTCACACTTGCGTGAGTGTGCACACACACATACTCTCATGCGGAACGTTACTTCAGACCTTCACAGGACCTTCCTTTTCTTTCCCCGGCTCTGACTTCCACACAAAGAGTGCAAGCATTATTCTGTTCCACTCTACCTTTCCTTATTCATCTCTGCCTGACAGTGTTTTCCTGGGACAAGAGGGAAGCCATCACTAGAAGTTATACCAATTAGATGAACGGCAGCAAATAAATTGTTCCTAGAGCAATTAGAAGATTAAAGGGGAAAAGCCCTGCAATGCTGTGAGTAATCCATTGTGATAAGTGAGAGAGAACTGACATGTCATTACAGAAGAATTAAATTTATCCTCCCTCCATTTCTGTCCCATTCCCTGATTTACATATACCTGGCCACACATACACTTCCAGTTTATAGAAATAGAGACTATATAGATAGCCTTCCATAAAACCAATATAGTATGCCCTTGTATAAATGTATGTTCTCCTATGTAGGCTAATCAGGTTTCCTTGGGGTTAATGAATTAGAAAGAAGTGGTTGAGTAGACAGCAGGGTAATGGGGAGTATTTTTCAAAATGAAACAAACACTTATCTACCAATACGTTCTTGAGAGTTTAAGATAATCTGAGTCCTGTTTTTGAGAGAAGAGGTCACCTTGCTGTTTTAAATATTTCTTTTGAAAGTAGTTTTATTCTGATTCATTTCTATTACTTGCTAAAGTATATTTATGTATTTTCCACAGAATTTGATTAGTACTGATGTTATTTTTAGAATACAAGGACATTCATATTTTTTAGAAAGCCCATTAGAAGTGTTTGAATTATTATGTGATTTATATAGTGTAAAGTCCATATTTTTGTTGTACACTTCTGTAAATTTGGAAAAATGCATAGTCATGTAACCACCACCAAAATTAAAATTTAAAATGATTCTGGCCAGGTGCAGTGGCTCATGCCTATAATCCCAACACTTTGGGAGGCTGAGGTGGGCAGATTATGAGGTCAAGAGATCGAGACCATCCTGGCCAACATGGTGAAACCCCATCTCTACTAAAAATACAAAAATTAGCCAGGCATGGGGGCACGTGCCTATAGTCTCAGCTACTAGGAAGGCTGAGGCAGGAGAATCGCTTGAACCCGGGAGGCGGAGGTTGCAGTGAGCCAAGGTCAGCCACTGCACTCCAACTGGCGACACAATGAGACTCCATCTCAAAACAGTTCCACAACCCAAAATTTTCCATCATCCTATCCCTTTCTAGTCAAACTCGCACACTTTGCTCTAGTCCCTCAAAACCATGAACTTCCTCTCAGTCCCTATAGCATCTCAATTTCTAGAATGTCCTACAAATGAAGTCATCTGGCAAGCAGCCTCTGGAGTCTGGCATCTTTCTCATGATATTTCAGGTAGATCCACGTTGTTGTGTGTATTCGTTGCTACTGTGACAGATTGAAATTCGTTTATCCCTTCACCGGTTTGAGGACATTTGGGATTTTCCAGGCTATAGGCTGATTGTGGTCCCCACCACTCCCCCGCCCCTTTGCAAAATTCTGATGTTGACATCCTAACTTCCAGTACCTCATAATGTGACTGTATTTGGAGATAGTCTTTATGGTGGCAATTACGGTTAAAGTCATCAGGGTGGGCTGTAATCCTATATGTCCTGTGCTCTTACAAGAAAAGGAGATGGCTGGGCATGGTGGCTCACTCCTGTAATCCTAGCACTTTGGGAGGCTGAGATGGGAGAATCTCTTGAGCCCAGACGTTCAAGACCAGTCTGGGCAACATAGCAGGAAACTGTCTCTACAAAAAATAGGAAAAAAAATAGTAAGTGTGGTGGCCCACACAGTGGTCTCAGCTATTTGCAGAGCTGAGGTGGGAAGACCACTTGAGCAGAAGTGGTCAAGGCTGCAGTGAGCCATGATTGTACCACTGAATCCAGCCTGGGTGACAGAGCGAGACCCTGTCTCAAAAAAATAAAGTGCAGGCACTGATGGCGGAGGAGTGGGAGTGGGAATGCATGAAGGCAAATAGAAAGGGCCATCTATAAGTCAAGGAAAGAGACCTCAGAATAAAACCAACTCTGCAAACACCTTGATCTTGAACTTCTAGCCTCCAGAGAAAATTTCTGTTGCTTAAGCCTCCCAGTTTGTGATTCTTTGCCATGGCAGCCATAGCAAACTCTAATATACCATGTTTGTTTATTAATAAAAGCTGTTGTTCACATTTGTGTACAAGTTGTTAAAAGATAAGTTTTCATTTGGGAGCAAAAATACCTAGGAATGAGATTGTCCTCATATGAAAATGTATGCTAAACATCAACATAGGCTGTCCAAAGATTGTCAAAAGTGACTGACTTGGCATCATTCTCACTAACAACCTATGAGAAAGTTCAGTTGCTCTGCATTCACATCGGTACTTGGTATTGTCATAACTTTCTCTATCCTAACAGTATGTAGTAGTATCTCACTGTAATTTCAATTTGCACTTTTTGATGACTAATTATGCTAAGCATCTTTGTCATGTGCTTATCTCTTAATATTTTGTAGTTGAAATATCTTTAATATTTTGCTCATTTTTTGTTGGGTTGACAGTTTAAGTTTTGTGAATATTACATATTCAGAATACAGTTTATCCGATGTGTGATTTGCAAATATTTTTTCTAGTTTGTGGCTTGTCTGTTTATTCTTTAAACAGCATCTTTTGCAGAGCAAAAATTTTTAATTTGGATGAAGGTCAATTTATTTTTTTAATGGATTGCTGTTTTTGCATGTGAGAATACTCTGACTAATCCAAAGGTCACACACTTCTTTCTGTGCTATGTAAAATATAAGCTGAGATTCATTTCTTGGTATACAGATGTCCAATAGTTCTAGCACCATTTGTGGGAAATGGCATTATGTTGCTTTTGCACCTTCTACAAAAATCAGTTAACTATATTTGTGTAATTTTATTTCTGAATTTTTGATTCTGTTCCATTGTGTTTCTTTTGTTTATCTTTTCTCCAGTAACATATTGTCTTATTAGAGGTGCCAAAAATATTAACTGTTAAATCACATAGTTCGATTCCTCCAACTTGGGTCTTTTTTAAAATTGCTTTGGTTACTCTTAATTTTTCTGCCCTGCCCTGCACATTTTAGAATTAATTTGTTGATATTTACCAAGAAATCCTTGTGGGATTTTGATTTGCTGTTAATTTTTGTTCTTAATTAGTGTATTTGGGAAGAATTGGCATCTCAAGAATATTGAGTTTTTCACTTCATGAATGCCATATATCTCTCCTATTAATATCATAATTTTTTATCAATGTTTTGTAGCTGTTAAAATATCACTTGTGCACATTTTTGTAAATTCATACATAAACACTTTGTCATTCTAAATGATAATTTTTTGTATGTTTCTATTTCCAAACGTTCTTTGATAATATATAGAAATATGATTATTGAGTTTGTGTACAGCCACCTTACTAAACTCACATACTGAGCATTTTAATAGGTTATTTTGGATATTTTTACATGAACTGTTGTCTGAAAATAGAAACAGGTTTGTTTCTTCCTTTCTGATGTGGATGTCACTGATGTTTTTTCCTGCATTACTGATCTGGCTAGGACTCTTAGTATAAAGTTGAATGTAAGTGGTAAAAGAGCTGACTTCTTGCCTTGGACCCAGTTTTGAAATCAGTCAGAGTCGCCATTATGTGTAATTTAGTGGTAGTTTTGATTTTTTGTCTGTTTTGTTTTGTAGATGCCCTCTATCAGGTTAAGTTCCCTTTTCTCATTTTGCTGAGAGTTTTTATAAAGAATAGACATCGAATTTTGTCAAAAGCTTTTTCTGCATCTACAGAATGGCATGTTTGTTCTTCATCTACCTAATCATGTTGCAAGTTATATCTGTTGAGCTTTGAATGTTGAACCAGCCTTGCATTCATGGTATAAATTGCTTGTTTGTAAAGATTTTTTAAAAATATTGCTAGATTTGATTTCTTAGTATTTTATTTTTATATACTTAAGGGATATCGGTTTATACTTTTCATTTCTCTTTAAAGAGAAGAGATAATGAGAGAGATTCTCTCTTGAAATTCTAAGTGCCTGTGCATTGCTGCCACTACACAGCTAGTATCATGACAGCAGCTTCAGAACTAGAGCTCACTTCCAGGTAGAGCTGAGTGGGGAAAAAAAGCGAAAAACAAAAAGATTATTTCTCTACATATGATCCATCTTACAGAGGCCACATTCCTGGTTCCCTAGCTTGAAAAAGTAGAAATTTTGCACACTGTGGGTTAGAAAAAAGAAAAAAAGCATTAAACCCACCCCTGTTAGAGGTCACTATTAGTATTTTGATTTTGCTTTCAATCTACCTGTTGTTTATTTTTAAGAGTCCTTGGTAGTTGCTTTTTATGTCCAGAGTTTTAATTTCAGTCAGTAGGAGAAATAGGCCTTGGTGAGCATGCTTTGTCTTGGCTGGTGCCAGAAGTCTATACTTAAATATTTTAAAATAATTTTTAGTTGAATAACAAGTTGGAACTGTGCTCAGCTTTCTCATTGTTGTCCTAAAAATAGAAGAAAAGGTTTTAAATACTTTAACCACTAAATAATTTAAAGCAGGCTGAAAAGAAACTCCTTCATTTTGTCTATTGTATATTAGTCTGTTCTTACACTGCTAATAAAGACGTACTCAAGACTAGGTAATTTGTAAAGGGAAGAGGTTTAATTGACTGATAGTTCCACATAGCTGGGGAAGCCTCACAGTCATGGCAGAAAAATAAGGAGCAAAGTCACGTCTTACATGGCAGCAGGCAAGAGAGAGTATTTGTACAGGGGAACTCCCCTTTATAAAACCATCAGCTCGCATGAGACTTAGTCACTATCATGGAAACAGCATGGGAAAGACCAGCCCCAATGAGTCAATTACCTCCCACTGTGTCCCTGCCACAACATGCGGGAATTATGGGAGCTAAAAATCAAGGTGAGATTTGGGTGGGAACACAGTCAAATCATACCACTTATATACATTTACATTAGGATTTTAGATTTAGAACTAGTTCTTTGTTCCTATCTGAATTTTTCCACAATTTTGTAAGGAAAAATAATGCCACCTTTGAATTTCATGTGTAGATGATTTTTTTTAGTTTTGTGTCATTTTGTCCAATAAATTCTGAAAATCTTTGTATTAACAGTGTATTATCTCTGCACAACTATAAACATACAAGAGCGCTCAATAGAAAGAATAAAGAGGAAAAAGCACTGGATCTATATTTATATAAAACAAGCTACCTGCATAGCCCACTAGGAGGTGGTCATGATATAATCAGGAATGTTTTATTCACAGGTTGTAGATCTGCATATTGGAAGAGGGTTTGCAGGTAACAGAGTCGAGAAAAGTTGCCTAATCAGACCGTAAATGCAGGTGTTGAAGCACTGAACAAAAACTGCTTTAATTACTCATGAGAGGGAAGTACAAGTCATTATTCCATCTGCTAATTTACAGACTGTAAGATACCCTTTAAAAGCAGCAGTGAGTAAACTCTTCATAAAATTTACACTCTATGGCAAATCAACTGCCTTTCTTCTCTTGCAGAAGTGCCTTTCTTTTTAATGACTATCTGTTTTTTGAGATGAGGTCTCTGTCACTCAGGTTGGAGTTCAGTGGCATGACCAATCACTGTAGCCTCTACCTCCAGCTCAAGTAATCCTCCTGCTTCAGCCTCCTGAGTAGCTGGGACTAAAGGTGTGTACCACCATGCCTGGCTATTTTTGTAAATTGTTTTGTAGAGATGGGTCTCACTGTATTACCCAAGCTGGTCTCAAACTTCTGGAGTCAAGCATTCCTTGCACCCAAAGTGCTAGGATTACAGGTGTGAGCCACCAAGCCCACCCTAGTAACTATTTTTGAATAAAGAAACACATTACCCTCCCTTGTTAATCACTTTTATGTACAAAAATGTATGTTTTAATGTTGATCTGTTTTAACTAGTATATCATTTTCTTTCTACATAAATAACACATTTATAAATATGTATGTATAGATATATTTATAATGTTAAAATTGTGTTTAAGTGATGTTTACTAAACATGATAAAATTTTATTTAGAAAATTGAGATGTGAAATTTTATCTAGTTAATCCGTAGTCCTTTCCCTTATGGTGTCCAGCTCTGTGCAGGCTCTGCCTCACTCCAGATTATATAAATATCAATTCATATTGAAATGAATTTGAAATTTAGCTTTCAGCATTTGCCTTTTCAATTCATCTTGAAATTATTGTGGTAATATTATTTCCTATCCGCTAGCCTACCTTTTAATCCCAACAGCAACGTTTCTGAAAAGACCACTAGTTCTTCTATTGAGCACAGTTACTGACACCTCGCTATTCAAGGGAAGGATAGAGATGCCCACAGCCCATCTCCTTAAACCACATACATCCAAGTAAAACTAGTATTTCTTCTTTTAAAAATTATAGATGTAATTATTTTCTATATTATTGAATACATTTCTACTGTAACCTCACTTCCACTCTTCAGAATCTTTTGTTTGATTTTCTTGTAGTTGATTTGATCCCACTCACACTTTTCTACCAGCTGCTCCAGAGCCAATGGGCTTAGTCACAGGGTGGGAAGACACGTTTGTAGGGGTTGGGTGGAAGTTCTGGTTCAGGTCTGCATCTCTGTTCACCTTCATTTATGATGATGCTGTAACTCACTCCTGCTCTTAGAGAAGTCACACAAGCAATTGCTAAATTAATCTGTCAGGTCTCACTGTCATTCAGCTATGTCTCACAGAGGCTATTCTGGACAAATCTTGCTGTTCTCAAGAATACTTATGTGATTTTATCCTTTGTGGAAAGGCTATAGGTAACTGATGCGATAGGGAGAAGTATGTGGAAAGTTGACCACGTAGCTGTTTCCATACGCAACTTTTCAATCTTCTTGATTTCTCCTTCTCTTCCCAATTCTAATCCATAGTGATTTTTGGAAAAACTGCCTCTACATTGGCATTGTGTGTACTCAGAGTGGTGGGTCTCTTCTTTTTAGCTAGACTATCGGGACAATTCTGTTCGCCTTCAGACTTCCAAATGTCATTACATCTTCTTAGTGCCTGGCCTCCTTTTCTCTCATTCACAAGATATTCATGGCTCCTTTTAAATGGGATAGTGGCCAATTGAAGAGTTTGTCTTTTCTGAAAGGATTGCTGAAATGTGAGGAAAGTACCAAATTTATTTACTTATAAAATTTTACAAGAGAAAAATAGGGTTGGAATGAAAGTAAGGATATTTTCATCCAATTACCTCATTCAATTGTCATAATCAAGGTCAGAAGAAATAAACTTCAGTCTTTGCTAGAAGCAACTTGCAGCAAATCACACGTCTACAGACTCTGTGACATTCATCCAGTGATAGCAGCAATGTTCCAAACATCACACGGTATACAGAAATATAGCAATTAAAATAGTTTTACAGATGCAGATCAAGCAGTAATTACTTTTGCCCAGGAATCTTAAAAAGAAATTGTATGTGGAGATCAGGAAGCTTAGGCAATTTTGGGTGCCTTTTGTCTTTGTAGTGACAATTTACCTTGGGCTCACAGTGACATTTTTCTGGGTTTTAAAACACAACACTTGTAAAAGAATATATAAATATATATATATAAAGCAACACTTGTAAAAAATATATATATTTATATATTTATATTTTTTAATCAAAAAATATATTTATATATTATACATATTTTAATCAAAAATATATATATTTATATATTTATATATAAATATATATATATATATTTTTTAATCTGCTGGCCCTTTTGCTTTTAGCAGCCATAGACTTCTTGGCCTCAAAGACTCAGATGCCCGAAACTTCTGAAGAGATACTGCCTTCAGCTGCTTCTCAGTAGCAGTGAGGTGTGAACATGTAGCTCCAATTATGCCTCTGCTTGCTTCAGCCTGCTGGTGCTTAATTAGGTGCTTATCCTAACACCTTAGAACATACTTTCTGCAGATGGTTTAATTCCAACCATCATATATGCTTTTTCTCAGTGTTTCTCCAGCTTCTCAAAACTTCCCTGTAAATGAGGCCTTGTAGCCAGTTTTCTTGCTATGACCTCACCTTCCATTCAGCACAGAAACGGCATCCATTGCTGTTATGCAATGGATAAAATTGTGTAACAATGGTTATGGTTTCATACCTTTAATGTTACTGGCAGACTTTCCTCCTGGCCTTCTCCTAATCAATAGATCAGCCTTTACTTTTCTCATTTTTAGCCATCTAATTTTATTCCTTACATTCATTCTTAAAGAGGCAAAAACCTTTTTTATCCCTCTCTTCAGAATGGTTAAATATATTGGCAACAAAAAAAAGCAATTTTTACAAATGATTTAAAACATGAAAATTATTTGCTTATTCTTATTTTTCACACTAAAAATACAAAGAATATAGACATTATATATGTTCCAATCACATTGATCATGAAGAAAATAACTATTCTTTGATACTGGTTTTCCTTTGATTGCAAATAGATATGAGGGCAAAACGCCCTGTCTTATCACTTATTTATAAATAACTGATGGCCAAAATGGATAATTGTCATGATAAAGTTATGGACACTGGCTGGGTGGGGTGGCTCATACTTGTAATCCTAGCACTTTGGGAGGCCAAGAAAGGCAGAATCACCTGATGTCAGGAGTTTGAGACCAGCCTGGCCAACATGTCTAAACCCTGTCTCTACTTTAAAAAAAAAAAAAAAAAAAAAAAACTATTTGGTTTTGGTAGTGAGCACGTGTAATTCCTGTTACTTTGGGAGGCTGAAGCAGGAAATAAGTTACTGATTCTCACAAATAATTGCAAAAATAAAGTTATCGATACCCATAAATAATTTCAAAATATGTCCATGTGCTAATTTGTAAATAGGAAGGAGGTTCTTATTTTGAAACTTGCAGCCTGGAAAATATATACAAGATTGTTATATGACATTTATAATGGGAGTACTTCCTATATCGACTTACTAGAATTTTGGAGACTGATTTTAAAATATGATAATAAAAAAAGACAGGGAATTGAACTTTCTTCTCATGTTTATTACAAATTTTACAGGGAGCCAGAGCCTCATTTATGTCATCATAGATTTATTTTACAAGTTTGGACTTGCAAAAATGTGGCAAAATTTGAATGCCTTGTATCTTTTTTTGGAAAGCAGCTAGAATATGTAATGCACTGACCTTTTAGTGTTCATTTTGATTGGTTAATGGTTACACCTTTAGAGCTCAGTCAGATTGTAAACAGGGGGACAAAACTGAATATAGAAGGTCAGAGAAGTATAGTGACAATTTATGAATGCCCTATACATTTCCTGTGAATAAAAAAATGATTAAAATTCTTGTTTGCCTTTTAAATATATACATAAGCAGATATTAAAAATTCAAAGCATATATTACCAAATATATTCTTAGTTTTGTCTTGAATAAACCTTATTTAGGTGTACTTTTTCTACAAAGATGTCTTCATTAAACATCTTTCAAATTATTTTTAAAGATGAATAGCATTGAGTTTGCATATAGTTACGATAGTACTGAAAAGTACTTAAAATTTAGGGTTTTGTTTTCAGCTTTCTCTTTTCTAGTGAATAATGACTTAATCATTTAACAAAATTGAAATCTCAAAGGTACATATAAACAATACAAATAACATCCTTACTACAGTTAACTTTGTGCTTTTTAAAAAAAAAAAAAAAAAAGCGTCCAAAGAAAGACAGACATATTCATGCAATAAAATCTTAGCAATCCCTGCAATAGTCTTCCAGAATTATCAGCCCTCCCATCTTAACTCTGGACAGAACGAGGGGAGAAAAAAACAAAAAACAAAAAGCAAAAAACTAGTTCTCTCATATTACTCTGAGCTCCAACTGGGAAAAATAACTGAAAAGAGCCGAATGTTACAACTGTTTTGAGCAGGGAAGTCACACTGTGCAGGGGGACTCCATGGTATAAACTGTTTAAAAAAGGTTCTTTTTACTTGAAATTACACAAAGCAGAAAATGACATTGCAAAAATGAAAAAAGTATAGGCAGGAACATTGTTAACAGAAGCCAGGTGACAATGAGAAGTAAAGAGTAGAAAGCAGTCAACACTTTTGACCATTGAGAATGAGGAAAGTGGAAATTGAACGGCACATGGATAAAAAGTCACTCACATGTTAATAACATATGGATTCTAAAGAGTCAGACTTATGCGTACACAGAGCATCTCTACCGCATGCATGAATTGTGTGTGAGTTTGATGATGATGAAGAGAGACAAACTGCTGCATCAGCTAATATACTCTGGGAGTGAAGAGCAGGATAAAAAAACTAGAGACCACTACTCTAGGCCATTTAAGCTTTTTAAGGAAAGAAAAACAACGTAATAGAAGAAAGCAATAATTATCTGTAATGGTGGGATGGGTGGCTTCTGACACAGCTCCCGTGTTTCTGATTCCACCTCCCGGTATCTTGTGTTATCTCCCCGTCTTGAGTATGAGCTAGACCTGGTGCCTTGCTGCTAAGAAACAGAATTCAACAAAAGTAACTCAGTGTTACTTCCTTGGTTAGGTAACAAGGAAGTATGTCTTGCCTCTTGCTCACCACCCCCAACTCTTGCTGGCATGCCGTCTTGCCCTCTTGCTTGCTTGGACAGTTGCCATGTCGTGTGATGCTTTGTGGAGAGGCCCATGTGACAAGGAGCCAAGGGAGTCTACAGCACAACACCTGACTTAAAACTAAAGTCAACAACTATGTGTGAGTGAGTTTGGAAATAAAACATTCCCCTGTCTAGCCTTAAGATGACTTCAGACTTTTAAAAGAGTGAGGGTCAGGGGCCACAGCTAATCCACATCTGGATTCCCACCAACAAAATTGAAATAATGTGTGTTTTAAAATGTTAAGTTTGGGGGTGATATGTTACATATAAATATAAACATGGTTTGGCATGGAGATAATAAATGACAGAAAAGAATTAGACTCTTTTAATAGTCCAGTGAAGAGATATGAAAGATCTGAATTTTGGTTGAAGCAATGTGAATGGTATAAAAGATTAGTATGAGATTCTATAAGATTTTATAGGATCTATCAATATTGGGGGTAGGAGGAGGACAGAGATGGGAGAGAGAAAGGGAGGGGGAAAGAGAAAAGGAGAGGGAAAAGAGGTAAATGAACAAAATTTTTAGTTCAAGTCAGTGGGAAAACCATTGGCAGAGTTGTATTATTTAAGCATTGATTTAACCATTACTTTCTGTGCATCTGTGGTGTGCAAGACATTATGTTATCTGTACTAGATACTGAGATGAACTCTCAAAATGGTGATGCCCTCAAAATGGTATAGTGCATATGTGAGTTGGACTTTGGATATAACATGTAGAGATTAGCATTAGAAAGGAAGCAATTTTTTTTTTTTTTTGAGATGGAGTCTCACTCTGTCACCCTGGCTGGAGTGCAGTGGCATGATCTCAGCTCACTGCGACATCCACTTCCTGGATCCAAGCGATTCTCCTGCCTCAGCCTCCCAAGTAGCTGGGATTACAGGCATGCATCACCACGCCTGGCTAATTTTTGTATTTTCAGTAGAGACAGGGTTTTGTCATGTTGGTCAGGCTGGTCTTGAACTCCTGACCTTGTGATCCACCTGCCTTGGACTCCCAAAGTGCTGGCATTACAGGCATGAGCCACCATGCCCAGCCAAAATATTTCATCAGAAATTTAAAGAAGTGAATAGTTTATTTTCACTAGATTGCAGGTGTATGAAAAAGACAATGTGAAAATTTCTGTCAATTGTCAGCCTAAATTTAACATCTTATTCTGTAGTGACATCACAGTACAAGTAAATAGATGTCTTGCACATAGGACAAATTATTTAAGTTTGTTGAAGTGAGATGATTCATTTTATTTTTAATAAGTAATGTGGGAAAATCTGCAGTCAGTAAGATTTATGTGGATCCAGGCTCAACAAACTACAGCTGACAGGGCAAACCTATGCAGCTTATTCATGTAAACAAAGTTTTATTGGAACACAGCCATGCTCATTCATTATGTAATGTCTATGGCTTTGACAGAGACTGTGCTACCTGCAAAGCCAAAAATATTTACTATCTGGCCCTGGGCAGGAAAGGTTTGTCAGTCTCTAGTCTACATCATAAAATGGATTTGAATAGAGAGAAAAAAAACTCATTAAAATATGTAGGATGTTACGTCCTTAAACCAGTAGGATGCTAACAATAGTAATGGAAAGGAAAAGGCCAGGCGTGGTGGCTCACGCATGTAACCCCAGCACTTTGGGAGGCCAAGGCGTGTGGATCACGAGGTCAGGAGATGGAGACCATCCTGGCTAACACAGTGAAACCCCATCTCTACTAAAAATACAAAAAAATTAGCTGGGCGTGGTGGTGGGTGCCTGTAGTCCCAGCTACTTGGGAGGTTGAGGCAGGAGAATGGCGTGATCTCAGGAGGCGGAGCTTGCAGTGAGCCCAGATCGCACCACTGCACTCCGACCTGGGTGACAGAGAGAGACTCCATCTCAAAAAAAAAAAAAAAAAAAAGGAAAAGATAAAAGATGTGGAAGGGAAAAGCTGGAGTGTGTGTGTATGCATGTGTATGCATTTGTGTGTATGATAACTGCTTAAATGCAGGGTACAATATAGAAAAAGCAGTCGTGGTGCTTAGATGGCTTTGAATTGACAGTTGCCTCCATTAATATTTAAGTGCAATTTTGGAGGAATACGCCTTTCCACTCAACCCTTAAGTCAAGTGGTTTAATCAGCTGGTCATATTTTTTTCCTAATGGTTAGAAAGGATAAACTACTCAGAAAGAAAAGTAGTATTGAGAAAGAATGATAATGGAAGGAAGGGGGTGATTGCATACTTCTAGGAAAGTTGGAGGGAACAGCGAAAAACCAATATGTTCAAAGTACTGAACACTTGGATGAAAGCGTGAATGAAAGCAGGTGAGAACAACCTTAAAAGGAAACCAGTTTGAACCAAAAGTAAACACTGGCTTTCATACTGCCTTTGTGTGTGTGTGTGTGTGTGTGTGTGTGTATCTCAAAAGATACTGATTCTTAATGTATAAATTAGAATATTAGTTTTTATTTACTATGAATTGAACTTACATGGCATAAAAAAAATCAATGATTTTTAAAAAATCAGGTTCCTTTTGTTGTTTAAATTCTCTACTGAGAGAACTAAATAGGGTTCCCCTAAACAGGGTTCAAGAAGTAGAAACATACATGATGGTACTCAAAATTCAGTCGATTAAGGATTAATATTCCTTGAATTAGCAGAGCAGAACTAAGCATCCAAACACCAGATACAGGTCTGGAATAGCAGATACATCTAAGTAGGTTTCAACTGTCTAAGGGCACATGCCTGGTACAGGGACGTGAGCAAAATTTGGGTAAACAGTGGTAAAAGCCCTATGAGGGATGTTTAACAGTGAAATGTATGAAGTTTTTATTTAATCACAAAGTTTTCTATATTGGCTAAAATTTTATGATAATTGTTCATGTGAAAATTGACTTTTTTTTTGTATTTTCAAAGAAAACACAAATACACCCATAGAACACTGTGAAATATTATCTTTCACAATGTACACCAGGCCAGGAAATTATTGGGCTGATTTGAGTCTTCAACAAAATTTCACTTTGTGATGAAATAAGACAATGCTGGAGGGACCAAGGTTTCGAGGGGCCAAGGTTTGCATTTGCCTGGGCTCCTTCTGATGGCATCTTTACTTTCCAGGTGAAAGGATGTTTCTGAGATCAATCTTCCTCTCCTTTGATATTTACCTTCTTTAAAAACCTACTGAATATTGACTTACTCAGCTCTTCTCTATTCTTCCGGGTTTCCTCTGGGTCCTTTGATAATAGACGCTGGTATCCCTGTCTGTCATTCACACCTTTATGTTTCTCAGGGTTTGTTTATTGTTCCTCCCTCTGTTAACCTGAGCCCTACAGGCCAAAGTAAATTACTCTCCCAGCACCTTTTATAGAGAGTGGTTCCTAGTAGTTTTCCTGATACTTTCACCAGTGACACCTATGTTATTACACATTTCTCTCCAAGAACATTTCTAAAACCTTTGATTTACACATTTGAGTTACCTTAGACCAACTGTCCTAAACACAAGATATGCTGTCACATTTTAAGCTGCTGCTTCATAATATGTTGGTTGAAATCTGCCTTTCCCTTGTCCTGGGTTTCTAAAGACCTGTAGGGTAGCTTCTCAATAACATATCTTAATATCTCAGAATGATTATTATACTAACAAGACATTTTTACTTTGATTACTCTGTCAGAGGACTCAGTCTCATTAGCAAAACCTGTTTAGAACAGCCATCTTAAATCCTAGTTGGATCAATTGCAGGCCTGCTTTTAATTTAAGAAGTAATCCTGGCCAGGTATGGTGGCTTATGCCTGTAATCCCAGCACTTTGGGAGGCTGAGTCAGCTGGATCATAAGGTCAGGAGATCGAGCCCATCAACATGGTGAAATCCCATCTCTACTAAAAATACAAAAATTAGCTGTGCGTGGTGATGCGCACCTGTAGTCCCAGCTGTTCAGGAGGCTGAGGCAGAAGAATCGCTTTAACTCGGGAGGCAGAGGTTGCAGTGAGCCGAGATTGTGCCACTCCACTCCAGCCTGGGTGACAGAGTGAGACTCCATCTCAAAGTAAAAATAAAAAATACGTAAAATAAAATCTTCAAGAATACCACAGCAACTGGGAGATAAACTCATTGCAAGGGAGATAGCTTGCCTCGAAAATATGGCCAACCCCTTTGCTCAACACATTTCTAAGATTTTGAAGCTAAATAGGGTGAAATGCTAAAGGGCTAAGCTCAAAACCCCTGAAATTTAATCTCCAACAGAATTTTGAGACTAATGAGACTAAATTTGAGACTAATTTTGAGATTTGTGACTAATGAAGTAGTTCCAGCCAGCTCTCAATCAAAAGCTCAAAAGGAATATACTTCAGAAACAGAGATAAGCCAAAGATGGCAGAGTCTTACTGAAACTAAAACTCAATCCTGACTACTTCAATCTCTGTATTGATAATGACTTTCTCCCAACCCTATCTGCTCATTAGAGAAAAGTGGGAATACATTCTAAAACTAACATTATCAGAATACTTCATTCTTTTATACACAGTGTCCAGCATGATATGAAAAATGTCTAGATATGTGAAGTGGCAAAAATTTTATTAACATACAACAAAACACATGTGCACAACTAAGCACAGCTCCACACATTCAGTTTATAATTAAGCAGACAAATTTAGAATAACCATTGCTAATACAATAAAAGTAGACAAACTGGATGAAATGGAGATTGTAGCAAATATTTAAATCTCTATAAAAAATTGTATAGACATTCTAAAACAAACACAATAATTGAACTTATATTACTCAATAGGTTTGCTTTAGAATAAATGTAGTAAAACAAATTAACCTGGAAAAGAGATTCATAGAAATGATATAAATTGATCTATAGAAATAATCTCAACTGATGAGACTGAATAAAGCAGAACAGAACAAAAGATACGTGAGGCACAGTCAAAACATCTATAACTGAATTGGACATAAAGACAAGTGAGAGAGAATGGAGAATAAGCAATATTGGAAGAGCCATTGGTCAAAAATTTTGTAAAACTGATAAAGAATATCAACCTACTTTCAAGAAATTTAACAAAACCTAAGGAACATAATACAAATAAAACCTTACCTAACAAGATTATAAGCTGCTGAACCAAAACAAAAGTCTTAAAAGTAAGTGAAAGAGCACAAATAAGTATTCCAACAAAAACTATAGAAGCTTGAGACAATGAAATAGTGTTTTAATATGCTGAGGGGCAAATTTGCCAGTCTAAAATATAACCAGTGAAAAAAGCACAACAGTGAGGCACAGTAAAATATATTTAGACAAGTAATTGTTCAGAGAATATTTGTCTAGTAGACCTGAACTACAGAAATACTAGAAGTTCTTCAGACTGAGAAAAAATTATCCCAGATAGAAGCATGCAATTAGAGGAAGCAGTGAAGTTAACTGAAAAAAAGTCTTAAAATATTGGCACAAAAAGTTCTAAAGATCTGAGTAAGTTCTGTATCTGTTATAGAAACCATGATTAACGCATTTTACACACACACACAATTCCAACCACATGTGGATTAGCTGGTGAATTCTTACCAAAACTTAAGGAACTAATTGGACTTGTCTTAAACAAGCATTTTCAGGAAATAATACAAAAGAACACTTATATTTTGGGGGGAAACTGGTAATCATTGACACAAAAATCTGAAAGATATTACAAGAAAAGTAATTTATAAGAAATATTCACCATGAAAATAAACATGAGAAGTAAGGATAAATATAATTAACTTGTCTTTTAGAAAGTTTAAATGTTGAATAAAATATGACAACAAAGAGTGGGGGTAACTAAATAGTGTTTAACTGTTCTAAGGTCCTTATATTGTTGGAGAAGTGGAAAAAGTACTAATGTAGTCCACAATAGTCTACAATAAATAATGTATTATGTAGGATAAAGTACTAAATAGGAATTACAAGTATTTTAATAATGTGAAAAATATGTAATTCTAAATATGGCAAAAAATAAAAAGATAGTACAAATATAAAAACAGAAGATTAAATCCAGAATTAATAAAGAACTCTTACAAATCAATTTGAAAAATTCAGAAAATCTATTTTTTAATGGACTAATGTCTTGAATAGGCACTTTATTAGCAGATATCAAAAACCTAAAAACATAAGAAAATCATTAATCGCTCAGAAATGCAAATTAAAACCACATTAAATACCACTATATACCCACTAAATACCCAAAATTAAAATGACCGATAATATCAACTGTTTCAGAAGATACAGAATAACTACCACCCTTGTAGACTACCATTCTTATTGTGTGAATGTAAATCTGAAAAACCATATTGAAAATTTGTTTGGTAAAGTTGAATGTACATGTACCCTTTGACCCAGCAATTCCACTCCTGGATGTATATATTCAAGATCAATGAGACGTCAGTCTATCAAAACATATGTATAAGATATTCAATTAGCATTATTTATAGTAGCCCAAAATTAGAAACAGATAAATCATCCAGTAACACAAAGTTATATATTCATAAAATGGAATACCCCTATTAAAATTATAAAGTATGAACTATATATATAAGAATCTCATAAATGTTCAAAACCTAATATTGAATAAAATCAGTCTTGCAGGAGCATATATACTGCATGATACTATTTTTATGAAGCTCATTAATAGCCTATTAACATTATTAATGGAAAGAATCTATGTAAATAGAGGTCAGTATAGGAGTTACCTTTTTTTTTTGGTTGTGGTTATTGACTGAGATGGCAAGAAGATGATTTATGGGGTATTTGTAAGATATTTTTTATCTGAGTTGTTCCATGTATATGAACCTATGTGAAAATTCAATAAGGCATATACTTAAGATCTGTATAGTCTGTTATGTGTAAATTATATATTAAAATTTAAAAGAAGATTAATAAAGCACATTTTGGTTTTACACATGCCTATCTATAACCCAACCATTATACATTTATGTATATACCCAACAGATACAACTGGGAATTTTTTACACCAAAAGACTTTTATTACAATATTATTTTTATATCCAGACACTCAGAACAGTTCAATTGTCCACCAAGGGCAGAATGTAAAAATATTTTATTGGTTCATTGATAGAATAGAATAAAATACAGCAATTAAAGAACTGTTGCTAAGTATCAGGGGAACCAGCCCCCAATATTTCAACGTAGGTTCTTTTCTATTTTCCCTAAGTGTTGACTGGTCTGAGAAATAGAGTACAAAAAAGAGAAATTTTAAAGCTGGGTGTCCGAGGGAGACATCACATGTCAGCAGGTTCCGTGATGCCCCCAAGCCACAAAACCAAGTTTCTATTATGGATTTCAAAAGGGGAGGGAGTGTACCAATAGGGAGTGGGTCACAGAGATCACATGCTTCACAAGGCAATAAAATACGACAAGGCAAATGGAGGCAGGGTGAGATCACAGGACCAGGGCGAAATTAAAATTGCTAATGAACTTTCATGTCCCACTGGGCACACATTGTCATTGATAACATCTTATCAGGAGAGAGGTTTTCAGAGCAGACCATCGGCCTGACTGAAATTCACTAGGCGGGAATTTCCTTGTCCCAATAGGCCTGGGGGGCGCTACAGGAGACCGGGGCTTGTTTCATCCCTTATCTACAGCCATATAAGACGGACATTCCCAGAGTGGCCATTTTAGAGATCTCCCTGTAGGAACGCATTCTCTTTCTCAGGGCTGTTCCTTGCTGAGAAAAATAATTCAGAGATATTTCTCCTATTCGCTTTTGTAAGAAGAGAAATATATATGACTCTGTTCCACCTGGCTCCCAGGCAGTCAGACCTAATGGTTATCTCCCTTGTTCTCTGAACATCGCCGTTATCCTGTTCTTTTGTCAAAGTGCCCAGATTTCATATTGTTTAAACACACATGCTTTATGAACAATTTCTGCAGTTAACGCAATCATCACAGGATCCTGAGGCAACATACATCCTCAACTTATGAAGATGACAGGATTAAGAGATTAAAGACAGGCATAGGAAATCACAAGAGTATTGATTGGGGAAGTGATGAATGTCCATGAAATTTTCACAATTTATGTTCAGAGATTGTAGTAAAGACAGGTGTAAGAAATTAAAGTAATAATTTGGGGAACTAATAAATGTCCATGAAATTGTCACAATTTATGTTCTTCTGTCACGGCTTCAGCAGGGTCCACTGTTCGGGGTCCCCAACTTCCCGCAACACTGAGTCTGTAGTGTCACAAATATGCTTGCATTCATATAAATTTCCTCAGGAAAAATGAATCTATTGTAGAAGAAGTCAAAAGAGTGCTATATTTGGTAGAAGAAAATTAGTGAGGCATAAAAGAGGCTTCTGAGGTGCTCTTGTGTATGGCAGTCACATGACTGAGACCATATTGAAAGATGATGAAAATTGTATATGTATGATTTTTGCACTTTTTAGTCTGTAACGATGTATTCATTTGTGGGAGCTACAAACTGGGTGGCCTAAAACAACCAACATTTATTGTGTCACAGTTTGGGAAGCTAGAAGTCTGAAAACAAGATGTAGTCAAGGTAGTTACCTCCAGAAGGATATGAGGGAGGCTGTCTGTGTTTCCTGAGTCTCTCACAGGTTCTGGTGGTTTGCTGGAAATCTGGTATTCCTGAGTTTACAGGTGTGTCTGCCCAGTCTCTGACTACACATGGCATTGTCTTTGTGTCTCCATATAGTCTTCCCTCTGTGGATGTTCCTCTGTGTTCAATTTTCCCCTTTTTATAAGAATGCTAGTAATACTAAATTAGGGCCCACCCTAATGACTCCATTTTAACTTGATTCCTCTGTAAAGACCCTATTTCTAAAGTCACATTCTGACGTATTAGGGGTTAGGACATTAGCATACATTTTGGGGAAAAACACAGTTCAACCCATAACATATATTTCAATTTTTAAAATCCCAAAATTATATCTAGCCTAAAAAGGAATGAAATTGAAATAAATATCACAGAGGCGTGCAGTACACCTTGATTATATAATACTTATTTCTAAAGCAAATGTTATAATGGCTTGAGATATACTAGAATTGAACATTTTTTAGCTATAAGACACATATGAGAAATTGGCGACATTTATTAGTCTCAACAAGATTGAATGACTTTCTTTTAAGGTCACACATTTAAATAGTTAACAGGAGAAATAGCAACCAGAGTCGTCGTCAAATACCCACCTACCCCCTTTCCAAGACAACTAAGGTTTCAAATCACACCCATTTTTCTCAAATTATTTCTAGAATATTTAGCAACAGAGGCTTTCAATTTGGCATATTTTGTCTACAATTTTGTAGTTTGTGTAAAGAAAGGTTAGGTTAAGGGAATTTCATTTTAAAGGTGAGAAGCAGAATGACATTTGTGAAGCTATGATGTTGTGCCATCTGGCATACACGAGGGTGTCGTACTAAATTGGATCAGAATGAGCTCCTTTTGGAAGGAAACCTTTAATAGACTGGGAAACTTTGGGGGAAACTTCCCTTTTTAATAGAGCATTTGAAAATGAATTCTGCATAGCTGGCTAATGAAGGAAATCCAGATTCGTTGCCAAAACCAAGTTTTAAAGGAATTTGCAACCCTTCACAGTCCATTCAAGGAAGCAATGGACATTTTGATGAAGAAAGTTTTAAAAACCTTTCTTAAAAGGAGCCCTTACTTTGATATTGTATCATGATCAAAGTCTTCCTCCCTCCCCCTCTCCCTTCTATGCTTTTTCTTTTCTATCTTTCAATGACATCAGTTTCATGGAAATAAATGGTTAAAAGACAAGGATTACAACACACACAGTTGAGTGACACAAATCTTGTTGTAGTGTTAGAAATACATCAATACATTGGGATCATAAAGGGAAACAAGGGGAAAAACATCTAAGTTAAGAATAGAAAATGCTGATTCCCACAGTCTGTGTAGAAAATACTTGATTTTCCTGTCAGTGGAGATAACTGAGATTACTTAGCATTGTCAATTCTTTTCCTTCTGACTGAGCCGGGTGAGGCAAAATTTAGCAGATGAGTTGAGGGACAAAAAAGTATTACCTTGGCAGTATAAACATTAATACTGTCTACATTGTTGACTAGGAAATGCGTGCAAAATTAATACACTCTTGGTAGTATGGGTTGGCCTCACTTCTCTACTGTGTGGTTAATAGAATGCTGATTCAACAGACGATGTAGAATTGTCTAAAACTCATCTTCAATGAGTTCATGGCATGTTTTGGAATTCACTTGTTTGCCTCAGGAACAGTAGCTGTGTTCAGTTCTGTCCTGTCTTTGATTTTGGAAATGAGTTTACTGTGCTCTGTAGTGTCAGGAAGATGACATGGCATAACTAGGCAAACGGCTAGGCATTTTCTCACAGTGAATTACCAGTGCCCTTACTCGTCATATATCCACAACAGACAGAGGCAGCTTCCTGAGGCAATCCAGGGTATGAAGAACTATACATCTGGGGAAAACCTATCTTCAAATATATATGTTAAAATCTAAAAAATGTGTTAGTTTGTATTATTTTTGTGAATATTTAAACATTCCCTATGCATATAAAGACCTAGTTAAAGAGATGCAGCCTTTTGGCATGTTCAATAAACAACTCCTTGATGAGAAACCACACTATAAAAATAATAAATATGACCTAATACAATTGAAAAATGAGATTAGTCACTGTTGAACTATTCTTGCTTAGAATGCCCCTGAATTTCAGTCATAGAAATTCACCTGTACCTGGGTCAGTTACAAGTTCTTATTTGTGATGATTTCTGTTCCATTGACAATTAAAATTTTGGTAAGTTGAATAAAAGATCTTTCTAAAAAGGAGGTCTTACACTGGCAATGTATCATGATTAAAGTTTTCCTCCCTCTTTCTCTCCCTCCCACATATATATTTTCTTGTCAGTATATGTGTATGTGATTTGTGCCATTTGTGTGCGTGTAGGTAAATGAAAGTGGCATCAAGAGAATCTCACATTTTAAAACTTTGGGGTAGTATAATTCTTATGCATCACATATTGCATAATGTTTGACTATTAAGAAATTTGCATCACACATCTACTTATTTCATTAAACATGTTACAGGCAATTAATTTACTTATAACCTCCATTTCCTTTTTCCCCCTCTCTGGTTCTCCTGCTGCAGGGTCATCATGCATTGCCTACTCACAAAATGTCCTTGTTTTTTCCCTTACTCCTGTCATTGATCTTCTGAATCTTTCCGGTGAACTTAGCATGGATATTTTGATAGAAAGCTCTGACATTAGCTCTGGAGTTGTTTTGCAAGGAAGGTTGTTTGCTTTTTCACCAATTTTTTTTTTGAGGTCCTCGAAGTGTTTTCATATAGATGTTTCACAAGAGCCATTGCAGAATTGAGAACATTTGGCATGAGCTCTCCCTCTTTCGGTCCCACAATTTTTCTGAATCCTACTTGAGGTTATCTTTTCTCCCCTGTTTCAATTGTAATATTGCCCTTACTTGTTAGTTTTTAGTTTGAACTCTCCTGGGAGGTCTAATGTAGAGTTTGGACAAGGACACAAATTCATAATAAACCTACCTAGTCAATTTTGGTATGAGGGCTTAGAAGGTGGAAATGGCCACATTTTGAACTGGAGGTAAGGATCAGGAATGGTAATGGAGAGAGACATACAGGATTTTCTTATGGGAAGAAGAACAAATAACCTCTGGGCAGTATTAGAGCCCAGAGAGTGATAAGCCTTTTCTAACTTCGATATTCTATGTACAAATTCACAAGACTTTTATAAATTGCCAGACTGCATTGCATAAACCAAATGCCAACAGAGCAGTGACCTTTCAAATTACTGGCACAACAGGAGCCGAGATCAGAAAGTTCAAACTTAAAGCAAACACTGACAAGAAATCCGACAGAAATGACTTCTGTGTCTGGTCAACTTAACATAACATGACATATTGTAAAGCGCATTTGGCTTTTTAGGTAGAATTGTCTATAAAGGTTTAACTGCTTTAGAAAATATAAATGTGAAAATTTGTGGTATTGGGGTTTATGTGTAAGATATTTCTACACTTGAAAGACAGAGTGGAAAAGTTTGGTATAAAATCTGTAAAATATGTTTGTAATAATGCTAACAGAAGAGGTGAGAGTTGGGTAGGGTGGGGTATAGATGGGAACATAGTTTGGGGATTGGGGAAAGGGAAGTTATGCTGTAAAATAGTGAGGCGTATTATATAAAGTCTGTTTTATGTCTCAGTTGAAATATGTTGTAGAGATAAAATAGATCATGATGGATTTTGAATCTGATTTCTAATTTTAAAATGTTATGAGGTTTTGTTGCTTTCCTATTTCATACACATTTCTTTATGGGTTTCACTTACTCTCCATGACATTGCAGGTGCCAATTACCTTTTAACAAAATTAAATTCACATATATTTATAATTTGCATGTATATATCCATAGTTTTTTATTCTATACGTATTATTTAAAGATGGTTCATCAATCACAAAATAAAAAGTATAATTTTTCTGTGCCTTCAGTTTTCTGCTTTGAATTTTTTCTGACAACACTAATTTTCACCTACCTATACTCATTCATAGTATAAAAGTGTGCAAGTGCATATTTTCCCATGTTTACATTTGAATGGGTGACTAGAGGTACATCTATGATGACTAATACTTTCTAAACACATATTTACTTCTCATATCTGTATAAATGATTGTGAGAGGAAGGGGAAAATAGAGATGTATCATTATACTGTCTTAAAGCATATTCATCTGTTCTCATGTTGGAGACACTTGAATATGATGAATGTTTCTCTTTCACTGCTAACAGGTTGTATGTGTGAGCCAGATCTTATTGCAAGTGTTTGAAAGGCTATAGCAAATATGGGATATTGCCAGACAGTTAGTAAAAAGCAAATTGATTCTATTGAGAAATTAATTCACCAGCTGAAAGAAGTACATTTGCCTAAGAGTCATCAGATATTCTACCCACCAGACTCATCTCCAAGATAGCATCCCTAATGAGCTTCCTAAACCCACTAAACATAAGCAGGAAGCATCAGTCATCAAAACTGACTATTTTCAGCTAATCAGCTGACTGCACAAACTGCATGGCATTGAGGAAAGGAAGAGCATTCTGAAAGAATTTTTTTTTTCATTCTGTCCTCACTTTGTTGGTTTCTCAATTTTACGGATGCAGTGTCATGCGCAGAACCCTGTAAATGAGCATAGTTCGTTCAAGTATATGAAGTGCTTTCCCGTGTATTATTATTCAGTAGAATTAAGTGAATTTTAACAGGCTTAAGTGATTTGCCTAAAGGCACACAATTAATGTGTGGCTGGAATTCAAAATTGTGTCTTTTCCTCTGTTTTAATTGTTCTATAAATACGGGTGTAGTGATTGACTTTGTACCTACCACAACAGGGAATAGGTTCAAAATTTAAAACGCTGTTTATCTTATAATTAGGTAGACTCAAAGGACAGAGTCAAGGCAGAGTGGGGAGCCAGTCATTGTTACTCCCATATGGGTTTGCTCCTTCAAAGACAGGATTGGGGTAGCAGTGCCAGCTCCGACTGGTTATAACGATCTTAATGATAAAGTTAACTAACCATAACTGAATACTCATAGTGTGCTAGCACTTTTCATAATGTATCTCAAATGATACTCACAAACATTCTAAATAAATGTTACATTTTTGTTGTCTTTGTTTTATTTTGTTACATTTTGTTTCATTTTTTTTTTTTTTGAGACAGGGTCTCTCTCTGCTGCCCAGGCTTTAGTGCAGTGATGCAACCATGGTTCACTGCAGTGTCAAACTCCTGGGCTTAAGCAATCGTCCCACCTCAGCCTCCTAAGAAGCTGAGATGACAGGCATGCACCACCACTCCCAGTTCCAAATAAATATTCTTATCCCATGTACTGATGCAGAAAATGTATGGCCCAGAGAAGTAATGTTAAGTTTGTTGGAGGTTTTATGTTTTAAAAAATTATTTTATCAAACCCTAATGTAAACTGTGGATTCTGGGTGATAGTGATGTGTCAGTTTAGGTTCATTGATTATAACAAATGCGTCATTCTGGTGCAGGATGTTGACAGTGGGGGAAGCTGTGTGTGTGTGTGTTGGGAGTAGGGAGTCTATGGGAACTCGTCTACTTTCCACTCAATTTTGCTGTGAGCCTAAAACTACTCTAAAAAATGAAGTTTGTTAATCAAGAAAATCATGTTGTATGAATATATGGGACAGCTATTCATGTATGTGGTAAAAATGAGAGATTTGTTGGAGGAGTGTGTCTAATACGACTGATATTCATGTGTTACTTATAAAAACTGGCTTCATGGCTGGACATAGTGGCTCACGCCTATAATCCCAGCACTTTAGGAGGCCTAGGCAGGCAGATCACGAGGCCAAGAGATTGAAACCATCCTGGCAAAAAGTGGTGAAACCCTGTCTCTACTAAAAATACAAAAATTATCTGGGCATGGCGGTGTGTGCCTGTAGTCCCAGCTACTCGGGAGGCTGAGGCAGGAGAATTGCTTGAACCCAGGAGGCAGAGGTTACAGTGAGCCGAGATCACGCCATTACACTCCAGGCTGGGTGACAGAGCCAGACTCCATCTCAAAAAAAAAAAAACCAAAAAAAAAAAAACAAACAAACAAAACCTGGCTTCATTTTCAATCTACAGATTCATTTCATTTGTGTATGTTCACTAAGGGTGCATGTATGGAAACCCTTTGTTATTGAAGGTTTGTTGGGAAGGGCTCGTCTTTGGTGGAAACTATGTCTATTTCTCGAAAGTGGTTTAAGAGTAAGATGTGAAATAATAACGCTTGCCCCGAGGATGCAGCCAACAGAGCGTAGGAGTTACTTGATGCTGTCTCTGAGGGATTAGAGGAGAAGACTATAAAGAGCCTCTCCCCTGAGAATAGAGAGGACTTCCTTACCTGGTATCTCAGATCACGAAGCTACAGTTCTCTCCCTGCTTTAGGAAAAAACAGACTTTTTGCAAAAATCCATTTTTGAAAATATTCCTATGTTCTAGATGTATAATGAGATATTTCTGTACGTATTCATTAAAAAAGGTAATTAGAACATTTTTCTCTGGTTTATAGTAACTAGGATGGCAATACAAATATACCTTGGAAGTATTTCTTGGTATGATTCTTCAACATAAAATTGTTTTAAAAACTTAGAAGTCTCCAGGTACTCAGGAATAAGGTCATTTTAAATTATTTCTTATTGGCGATAAGAAAAATAATTAGGCATGACCACATAACTAAATGTTTACACTGTCTCTCCTGTTTCCTGATTTTCAGGTTATTTTTTATCCCAATTTTATTTTCCTATATAGTCATAAATTTCATTTTTGAAATAAAGTATGTAATAATCACTTTTTAAGAACCAAGGCTATGCCTTCTCTTTTGATATGGATGCTTATCCTTCAAAATATGTGTTATGGCCGGGCGCGGTGGCTCATGTCTGTAATCCCAGCACTTTGGGAGGCTGAGGAGGGTGGATCACGAGGTCAGGAGATCGAGACCATCCTGGCTAACACGGTGAAACCCCATCTCTACTAAAAATACAAAAAATTAGCCGGGCTTGGTGGCATGCACCTGTAGACCCAGCTACTCAGGGGGCTGAGGCAGGAGAATCTCTTGAACCCGGGAGGTGGAGGTTGCAGTGAGCCGAGACTACACCATTGCACTCCAGCCTGGGCAACAGAGTGAGATTCCATCTCCAAAAAAAAAAAAAAAAAAAAGTGTGTTATATTTAGGATATACTCAATTAATTTCATGGGATGAATAAATGAATCAGTTCATCTGCCAGTCAATAAGTAAGTGTAAAACCAAAGTTTTTCTAGAACATCAGGGTCTTTGATAATTTTCAGAGAAGAGAAAAGATTTTATTCAATTAGATATAGAGAGCATTGAAGGCAGAGTAAGCTTAAATTATTTCCAAGTTCAAATAAATATATGTATTTCGCATCTATAATCTGGTAAGTACTCTAGTCATGATGGAAGGTGATGGAAAGCAGGTTGAATTCTGGTCTTATCTTTGAACAACTTATCACTAATCAGATATGACATGTTCACGAAAGTTGATTAAGTGCAAGTAAATGATACACAGTTAGAATTATCACAGAAATATGTGAGGGATGGAAAAAGGGGTATTTGAGTTTGAACTTGAAGATTAAATACAATTAGATAAAATAAGAAAATGAAAGGGTGTATTCTATGTGGAGGAAAAACAAGAGTTCGAAGTGAGAAGAATGTAAAAGAAGCATAAGCAAAATTCTAGACATAAAGTCACACAATTTCTGGAAGAACAGATTGATGGTTCTGCAGTAGAAGCTGGGTACTGGGGAGCTGTGTTTAGACATAATTTAAAAGCAAAACAAAATAATACATAATATGGAACCTTGACTGCCAGGCCAAATTTGAACTTTTTTCTTGGCGTCATTTCTAAAAGCATGTCAGTGGATGTTGAGTGAGGGAAGAGGGGTAATTTTCTTAGGTACATTTAGAAATTGTGAGAAGAATCTCAACTAGACAAGACTGCCTCCTGCAAAATTTCTCATGAGGGTTTAGTTCTGGGAAATTAAGAAGCAGCCATGGCGTGTATTTCTCAAACATTTTTCCACATTTTATCACTCTTTCGGTGACCCATCTTTTTGGATTGATCTCTCTCCTCTAGACACATGTCATGTTGGGAACTAGTGGTTTTGACAGTAAAGAATCACAGAGAGCAATAAGGCTGAAAAATGACATGGTGAAAGTACTGATTTTAAGAAAATAATATGGTGGTGGTGGGTAGGAGAGACTAATGGCCCCTGTAATGAGGGAGCTGGGAAGATAAACTGTAATGACATGAATAGTGGAGATGAGCAGTTTTATTTTAAGATAGAAAGTGGTAGAGTTCATCTCACTTCCAATTGCTGCTTAGAAGTGAACTGCAGAGAAAAACGGGCTGCAGGTAAAGACTTGAGTGTAATTTGTATACAGGTGAGAGTTCAATCTGTTAGGATGAATTCCGAGAAAGAGACTAAAAAGTAGGAGATTTATATTATTAATTGAAACACTTCCATGTGGATGCTGGAGGCGATGAGAGAGGAAGTGAGGAGAAACATAAGCAAACTTAAGAAGAAATCAGGATAGTGTAGTTAAAAAAAGAATTTGAATAAAGATCTTATTGTGAAAAGCCCGTTGTTTTTGTTCGTTACAAATGTACTGGAAATTTCTAAAAATTAAGTTTTATTACAATATGAAAGTGTACACTTGTGGATGTGTGATAGAGAAGTGAGAAAATGTAAATGATCAGGCAGAGCCTCCACACACAGGAAGGGGAGATACTGACCCTACGACAGGGCTGGAGTACTACTGGGGACTGAGAATCACGAATCAGGTGGGATCCTGGATATATCTGACTCACGTAATTATATTTCTTGCTCAGAGACTTGGAAATATTGTGAGAGGGATTATTAAGAGGTAGATAAACTGAAAAGGTTTTTTGGATAGCTTGTCTCCAAGGGTACCATCTTCTCAGTAAGGTGGTATCTTACAGAAATGATGACCTCTCATTCTGAGAAATATGCTAGAGAATCAAACGCTTTCAAACACAATTGCCAAGAAGTAAATGTGGCTCATTTGAGGGTTAGAGAGTGTATTCATTTTCTCTTCCTGCATAACAAACTACTACACATTTAGCAGCTCAAGACAACATCCATTTATTACTCACTATTCCACCGAAGAGAAGTCTGGGTGGGCTCACTGCTCAGGGTCTCACAAGGCTGAAAGCAGGTTGTCAGCCTAGCTTGACTCTCTTTGGGAGCTTTGAGGGAGAATCTGCTTCCAAGCTCATCTAGGTGGTTGTAGGAATGAAGACCTCAATTCCTTGCTGGCTGCAAGGCAGATCACTCTCAGCTCTGAGAGGCCACTAGTGGTCCATGTTCCTTGTCACAGGACCTTTAATAGGCCCTATCACATCATCCAAGTTCACATCTTCAAGGGCAGTAGCATGGTCCCCTGCATGTAAGCTCCTCAACTTCACATCTCATGCTTGTAATGTCTCTAACTTCTGGTGATAGAGGAGACTTTGGGGGGTGCGGGGGAGGGATAGCATTAGGAGAAATACTTAATGTAGATGACGAGTTGATGGGCGCAGCAAATGAACATGGCACGTGTATACCTATGTATCAAACCTGCATGTTGTGCACATGTACCCTAAAACTTAAAGTATATTTTTTAAAGGGAAATAAGAAAATCATGTGATTGCATTATTCCAACCAGATCATCTCCCTTTTGGTAAACTCAAAATCAACTGATTAATGGCATCAGTTACATTGCAAAATTCCTTTTGCCATGTAAGTTCGTAGACATGACTGACGTCATATTCACAGCCCCAGGGGTTAGAGTGGGAAATCTTGGTGTCCATTTTGCTGTTCTCCTTAGCATAAACAGTTTAAATTAAAATATAGTTTTGTGTAGTTTGTTTTTTTTTTTGAGTTCATGTGCCTCAGACATTTCCTAGAATGTCACTGAAGTGATGGAGAAGAAAAATGGAGAAAACAATAAATGTTTTTTAAGTTTGTTATATTTAACAATAATTACAAATAAATCTCTGACAATATATCCAATCACTTTCAACCAAAACCAATTTCTTAAAATAGTAATTTTTGTTTTAAAAATCAACTTTCTTTCTGTGTTTTTGAGTTCATTTACCTGGTTGGATCCTCATGATATATACATCGTTGGTGGTATTCATGAGATTCCATCTGTGTTCTGGCCACGATCCCAGTAAAATATTGGAATAATTGTTAGGGAAGTAAAGAGAAAATAAAGTTGATATGGGAAAATGTTGGAAAAGAATGTTGAGGTCAAAAGAAAGCAGCATATCACCAGAGAGTTTGGCTTTTGTTGTACTTGTCTGATAATACTTTGAAAAATTAAAATGTAAATCATATAACTGCATTCTTAAATAATTCTTTCAATTAATGTGTTCTGGATAAACAATATTGTACTAGAATATATAATAGAATAGATAATCAAAATGTATTAATGTTTAATGTGCTAGCATAATAAATATTTGCAAAGCGCTTTGCATATGTTTTTCTCACAACATGAGCAATGGTCCAGGTATATTATTGTCCCTTTTATAGATTTGAGGAAACTGATTTATTCAGTAATGTACTCAATACCCCATGTCTCGTGGTTGGTATATGTCAAAATCCAGGATTCACATCCAAGTGTGTTGGACCTCAGAATCCAAGACCTTTATGATTATACTAAATAGACAACAAATGGGATATTTCATAATAACAAATGATAACTGGTATTACCTTATTTACCCTTCATCATTATCATTTATATAACGGTATAAAGTAATACCATTTATCCTTTCCTTTTTAGATTTTGACTTTTTATGTGGTTTGTTTCCTATCCGTGTTTCTTCATTGCTGTACTCTCCCTTCCCTTTACAGGGAGTAGCATACACATCAGCATGTTAAACACAGTAGAAAAGTTTTGTTTAACTTAATATTTGCTGAGTTCACTTGATCTTGAAAGAAGCCTTCTTTTTAATTTAATGCCACCTATTGACTTTTTTTCCAAAATGCCAGTAAACAAAACTAAGAATTTAAAAATTACTGTCAAATAGTTTTAGTATTTTTGTTAGAAAACTAATATTTCAGAAGTGGAGTGGTGACCTAAAAATTGTATTGTTTAATTTTAAAAGTTCATGAATTTCAGAGTCCAGTTGCTTAATTTAAGAGTTCCTTATATTATAAACACATGTATGTTAGCTATCCTGAGGCTATTTGACTCTCTGTTCTTCAGTATAAAATGCTGTCCTTGGGTTATGTGTTTAGTTATTGTCTGCTAATTGATAATATTATTTGGAAAGTCACAGAAGTAACAAGCCTAAGTCTTTCATAAAGCGCTGTGAAAATTTAAATGCCCCCTAAGTGGTCAGCAGTGGTACATTTTGTTCATAATATATTGGTACCCTCTAGTGCTGACACTTGGCCATGTACTCTCCAAAACTACCTTAGAACAGTAAATGTCATATACTGCATTGGACTATCTTAATCAGGCTTAGTTTTAAGTGAAATATTCTACTATTTATAACATCACCCTTCTGAAAAGACATTCAGAAATTTCCATTGTTGTTTAAAAGTATTACTGGAACTCCTGTGCTGTAGGGGAAAATGTCAATTCCATTTGTTTTGCTTATAAAAATAAATGAAATACTTGAGAATTGAGAACTGATAAGTCATTAAATTTTTTTTTTTTTTTTTGAGACGAAGTCTTGCTCTGCCGCCCAGGCTGGAGTGCAGTGGCTGGATCTCAGCTCACTGCAAGCTCCGCCTCCCGGGTTTACGCCATTCTCCTGGCTCAGCCTCCCAGTAGCTAGGACTACAGGCGCCCGCCACCTCGCCCGGCTAGTTTTTTGTATTTTTTAGTAGAGACGGGGTGTCACCGTGTTCGCCAGGATGGTCTCAATCTCCTGACCTCGTGATCCGCCCGTCTCGGCCTCCCAAAGTGCTGGGATTACAGGCTTGAGCCACCGCGCCCGGCCAAGTCATTAAATTTCTTAAATGATTTGTGGAAATGGATGTAGGACCTAAATGTTTTGTCCCAAGTTTCAGTATGTGCCATATGCATTGGACTGTGTATTTGATCCAAGAAAGTTTAAATGAAACTACAAATGTATATGTCTAAAATTCTGGATTTCTTTAGACAGAAACATTTCCTGGAAGAGTAGTACTTCTTTAGAAATATGGAGTGTGGGTTCACAAAACAGCACAACGCTATCAGCCAATATATTACAAAGGGAGTACTAGAATGTGATTTACCGCATTTAAACATTGTTTATTCAGAAACAAAGGATCCTCTAGCCAAACTGCCATAAGCAAAGAAGGTGTAATTTCATTTGCTTCCCAAAGCATCATCCAAACCATTGCCATGGAGCTAATACGTAGAGTGTAGCTGTTTGTGGGTGTAAGACTTTGCCCATTCTTTACTATTTCAGTTGTTTGTTTTTCTTAAAGACTTGGTAAGGTGTCTACACCAAAAGAGTGGATCCACATAACAAAATAATTCTAAGCTCTACGTAAGTTTTCTGAATATAATTCTTAGATTATTCGAATTTGCTATTAATAAAAGCCTTTCTCTATGTACAATTAGTTGTTACAGGGTAGATCACCCAAACCTGACAAGTGGGAGCTTCTTCAGCTGGGCAGTGGTGGAGGCATGGTTGAACAAGTCAGTGGGGACTGTGATGACGAAGATGGTTGCGGGGGATCAGGAAGCGGAGAAGTCAAGAGGACACTGAAGATCACAAACTGTAAGTGTATGATTCTAACACCACTTGCTAAAAAAAAGATTTTGAAATATAATTAAAGATGTTATGGATGTAAAGAAATACTGACCATTCAAAAGCAAGAGGAATTGGAAATGAAAACGAATCCATTTTTGTTTTTTTAGGACGTACATTCTTGGTGGTTTTGTTTATTTTTAACTAATGACTTCTAATGATAGTTTTCTGTGAAAAAAACTAGTAAACAATCAACAGTTCTGAGAAGGTTTGAAAGTGGAATAACTCTTAAGGCGTAATAGATACTAATTGTATATTGATAAACAGCATGAAACCAGGATGGGTAAGTACTACTTAATAATCAAATTGTGCAATTAAAAATTATGCCATTATATAAGAAACGTTTATTATACTTTTATCATAGTCAAATTGCATAGAAATTGGTATATGGTTATTGATCGTGAAAACTATTTGGATTTAATGCTCATGAATTTCCCCTTCCAAAAAAAACTCACTAAACATTTATGTCGATTGAATGGATTTGAAACCATTTCTGAACTCATCACTACCACAAAGGATAGAATTTTCAAATAACAACAACAAAAAATTACCAAATGGATTTACCTTCCTGATTATCACATACAAGATGAGGAATGTAGGTTCTCCACACTCCATTGTTACCTGCATGCATTTGTTCATATGGGCAAAACAACACAGTGACCAACTGAGAAATAATGGAAACGTCGAGGTACCTAGAGTAACTGGTTTAAACTATTCATTTAATCTTGATTATACCAAAGGCAGGGGTCACCTTCTGGAAAGGTGCAGTCACATGTAGAGTTTGGTCGGATAACTAAAAATCACACAGAGCTGCTTTGCACCTACTAGACATGCTTTTTGGTGGGAGAAGAATTCATTTACTTTATAACTCGCTCATTATGAATTAAAAGCACGATAAATGCTTCCAAAATCAATTCCTTGTTCCTTCTAAGATCTGGTTTTACAAACCAAATGTACTGCTTTAAAAATGGAAGCCAAAAGAGGTGCAAAATTAAAAAGGCAGTTAACATAATGAAATATTTTCTTGTTAGACACAGTAATACATTTTATTTAACATGAAAACAGATGAGAATGAGTGCGCTTGAGCAGCCATTGAACAAAAGACCACAAAATTCTTAGTGTAAATTAAATATATTCTATTCTTACAGAATGCGATAAAGACATGTGTTCTTGTTATGAGCGTTAATACAGTTTATCAGATTGGTTTCTTGTTTTTTTTCTTTCTTTGGTTGTTTAAGTGAAATATAATTAAAGATACTGTGGATGTAAGGAAATAAAGACAATGTATTTGGAAATTAGCAAGAGGGTTTGGAAATGAAAATGACCCTTTCATTTGTTTAGGGCATGCATTCTTAGTGGTTTTGTTTATTTTTGACTAGTAACTTTTGATGACAATTATAGCTTTCTGTGAAAAAAATACTAGTGAATTATCACCAGTTTTGAGAATTATAAAGGTTTTATTATTTTTTAATTTCCTTAGGGTTTGGGGGAAACAGTTGTATTGTTTGGTTACATGAGTAAGTTCTTTAGTGGTGATTTGTGAGATTTTGGTGCACCCATCATCTGAGTAGTATGCGTCGTACCCAATTTGTAGTCTTTTTTCTCTCACTCGCCTCCCACTCTTTCCTCCCAATCCCCCAAAGTCTTTTGTATCATTCTTATGCCTTTGCATCCTCATAGCTTGGCTGCCCCTATGAATGAGAAAATACAGTGTTTGGTTTTCTGTTCCTGAGTTACTTCACTTGGAATAATGGTCTCCAATTTAATCTAGGTTTCTGTGACCATTATTTCATTCCCTTTATGGCTGAATAGTATTCCATTTTATATATGTGTGTATATATATATACACACACACATACATACATACACACATATACCACGGTTTCTTTATCCACTCATTGATTGATGGGCATGATTCCATATTTTTTCATGAGAATTATAAAAGTTTGAAAGTGGAATAGCTCTTAGGGCATGATGGATATGAATTACATATTGATAAATAACATGAAGCCAGGATGAGTAAGTACTACTAAATCATCAACTTGTGTTATTTAAAAAATACTGTGTCATTATATAAGAACGTTTTTACTTTATTACATTTTTATCATAGTCAAATAGCAAATTATAATTTAATAGGTAAAAGAAAATGAAAATGAAAGGGTTTCCACTAGAAACAATTTTTTTTTTTAACTAAAACCTAAAATGTCTTCCACTATATTTAGGAATTATAGCACTTACCCATCAGGGTAATATTTAATAAACTTTCATTTTCATCCTATCTGGAGTATTTATTTCTACTGTAATTGCATGGCCATCTAAATATTAGTAGTATTTTAGAACATCAAGTTATTACAAAAGTATAGCATTTTTGTGTGTGAGTGCACGTGCATGTATGTGTAGAAATGGTATATTTATAGGAAATTTTTTACTTCATGAAGTTATTTACAAGCTCAAGAACTTGTTATATGTTAGTAGGTCATTCTTTTTTGTTTGTTTTACAAAAGAAGTAGAGGCAGTGAAGGATATTCAGCTACTAATAGTTTTCTTCACAAAACTATACTTGACAAGCTGACAAAAATTAATTTTTACTTCAAAACCTTGGTTTCAATTACTGCTGAAATGGACAGACATGGTACAAGCAGCTGTCCATCAGAATTAGGGCGATTTAAGAGATAGATGATTTTTCAGCAACTCCAGGCAAGCATTTTCTGAAAATCCACATCTGCTCTAAGTGGGTTGCCTATTATGTTTCTACGAGCTTATAGCTGTTGCCTTTCAATTTTTAATAAGTGGTTAGAAAACCACTGTGGATAGCACGCTGAAGTAAAGAGGGACAAGGAAAGGAGCAAACTGTAGGTCACATTTCTATTTTTGTAAAGCACTCCAGTATTTTGCCCGTTTTGGCCCAGTTTGATATATTGGTAAAGAAAGTTAAGGCATAGTTTTAGGTGGTCTTAATGACTTGAAAATATTGTGATCTAAAAAGTTTAACAAGGTGTCATCTGTGTTAAGAACTTGAAATGCACCACTATTTCTTCATTACAGTTTTGTTTATTCTTTGGAAAATAAGACATAAATACCACACAGTTCATTTGTTACCATAAAATGTCTGACTAAATTTAAAGTTATATATGAGTATATATCTACATATAACTATATATAGTTATGATTATTAATACTAATGTATCTTTGAAATTTCATGATTCTACACTATTTATGCAAATGAAAAAAGTTGGCCAATATTTTGCTAATTAATTTTTACTTGAACGGATTTTCTGTGTCTGTTTTTGTTCATGTTTATAACAGATAACGGAGAGGTCTCTATATCTCAATATGCAAAGTCTTACCGCCAAAATATTTCTGTACCTTTCAGGTGTCATTTTGTTTTCATCATCAATGTTATCAAATTATTTAACCATCTTACTGTTTTCTAAATAATTTCTATTTGTAATCCTACCTGTACACTATAATTACATGTTAACTAATGTTTCTCATAGAAAGAAGCCATCTATACTAAGTAATTTTCACTCTTAAACTGATTTCAGTAGAATGACTTAAAAACCCCATTAGGAAAATATGTCTACATTTTTATTATATGTATTTGGTTCGTTTACATAGACATAGATAGTTCACTAGTAACCTAGGGTTGCAGGATTGGAATAACTTTGAACTTAAAAGTTGCCTCACCCCTTGCCTGACATCTGCCATTCTTGCACAGTTGCTAACTGATGGAGGTTCTAAACACAACTGGAAAAAATAATTCTCTTCTTTTGGTCATGCAGAACAAATCTAATGTTAAAATCTATACTTCTTGAAATATCTGGCTGTACTTCTTAGGTCCATAACTCTGGATATCTTCAAATGTTGAAAAACAAACCAGAGTTCTACTAAAAACAATTTGTAGCAAAATTATTTTACATATAATTTTGAAAATTTGTGGTTGCATTGTTTACAATTCTTATGTGATCTTATGATTTAAATGGCAATAATTACTTATAAAAAGTAAATAATACATAATTCATGATCAAATTCATTTTGGCAAGGTGGTTCACAGTGGTAATCGAGGGAAAATGGATTTGATCACAACTAGAACTAGATACCAGACATTTTTTAAAAGTAAAGTGATTTTCAATCTTTGGATTTATTTTGCTGGGCTTCTCCTCATCATTCCACATTCTAAATATTTGAGGATTCCAGAATTCAGTTCTCAAATCTTTTAACATGTTTATCGACAACTAGCCCTTTTCCCACAGACTCCTTACTGAATCATAATTATGATAATAATAAGGTTCCCTGATGCTTGATAGCACTATCCAGTTTATAAAGCATTTCCCACTGTAATATCTTAGGAGGTAGGAGGTAGGCTTATTGGAACAGGAAATATCTGACTTAAATATGATTAATTTAGAAGTAGTAGAATAATACATTGCAATATTAAATTGCTAGATCTAGAGTTTTTGGTTGATTAGTCTAAGATAAATAGAACTATTGTTTATATTGTGTTTTGGTTTTCTCACTTGGTAACTTTGTATCAGCCTCTAACAAATGTATCCATGTCAGGGTACTAAGAATGACCTTGGAAAGAGAATAGTATATTCTGTGCACAGAACAAAAGGAAAATTACACTTTGTTAGCCACTGAAGAATAAGGGAGGCTGATTTATTTAGTAATGCAGGATTGTAGAGTGAATGAAAGTTCTTGGCTTCCTCATATTTATTTTCACCATAAATCACCTTCACTTCAAAAGCCTCAGGTAGGTGCGGAAGTTAAGGAGACCTTAAAAAGATGTTACTTTCTTTCCAGAACTAGGAAAACTATGTATTTATTCATATTGTGGATATTATTTTATATAATTTTAAATAGTCTATTTTTTATCGATATAAATTCAAACATATATGCCTATAAAATTTGGATGTCATTATACTATACTATCGCAGTTAAAAATATGTTTACTGATTATATATATTCTTTCTAAAATTAAAGTTTCATCAGACTTAATCAAAATAAAATATATTCAGCTTACTTTGTAAACTGTTGAAAAATAGCCCATTGACACATGTATACATATGCAACAAACCTGCACATTATGCACATGTACCCTAGAACATAAAGTATAATAAAAGAAAAACAGCCCATTGATATTTTTTCAAATATAAGAAAAATGTACTGAAAATAACTATTTTTTCAATAAGTCCATTGCTTATTTCTCCATTCATACTAAAAATCTTTGGAAGGTCCATTAGATTAAAACCTTTGCAAGACATTGAAAGTAATCTTGAGTAATGATTGTACACTTTGATCTACACTTTACGAGTACCTAATTCTAAAGGTCAGATAAAACCCAGCACGATAAAACTATAGAAAAATTCACAGATAAACACTTCCCAATCCAGTTTAATGTTCGAAATTGTAAATACTTTGAAATTACCATCTAGTACAGTTTTGGTAGTACTGATGAAAATTATACTAAAGAGAAATGAAACATACGTATAAGATATAGTTTAATATGTGATCACTATGAATATTTTTCTGATTATATATTTCCATTTTGGTTTCTAAATAATTGATACTCATCCTGACTGCCTATTTTGTTAACAACATTGTATAATGGAATGTAGATAACTAATGAATCATATAAAATCATCTTGTATTCTTTTGAAAAGTTATATATCAATATAATATAGTTAAATAGTAGAATTGAAATAAAAGGTTTGCCCTTGAATGCCTAAGTGATTATTTTCATTGCATTGGCTTAGACTGATGTTAAATCACTGAGGTGAAGAGGGATGACTTAAGACTTAGAGGAGCCTCCTAGCTCACATTTCAGATTACTCTGCTGTTCTGTAATATGTCATAACTAAATCTATCCCATGCCAGAGAACATAAAATAAGAAGTTGTGGTCTTTTTTGAACAACACCATGCTAAGTGTAACTATATGATCAATAGAGGATGTAAAAAAAAAAATTAAAATTCAAGCAAATATTATCAGATAAATTTTCTCATGACTTAGCCAAAGTCATATAACTATCAACAAAACCAGAAACAAACCCATTCTTACCTAGGTCTATTTTTGATGTCATTTTGTTGTGAATAAACAGAGTGGCTATTGAAATGGTGATATTCTCTCTCAGGATTGATAACAAGTTAGGTATGTCTTCGGCTCTTCAGTGACTTCAGTATCTCTAACTGTGTGGAATTATTAATTTTCTTATTATTGAAAAGAAAATTGCTCACTAAGGAGAAATAATTTTTAAAAACAGAGTTTGAGCTGATCCCAGAGCTTCTCAAACTTTCTCATACATACAAATCACCTGGGACTCTGGTTAAAACATAGGGTATAACACAGGAAATCTGAGGTGGAGCATTTCCTACCCACCTAGAGATGATGTTATTATTCCTTGGTCCATAGGACCACACTATGAACAGCAAAAATGTACACTTTTTTTTTATTCTTTATTTGTATCTCTAAAATACTCTCTATTAAAGCATGATGAAATTTTTTAAAACACTGTATATTAGCATTATAAGAAGGCATCATGTGATTAAGGACATTTGGAACTGTAACACTTAGGCTGGTAATGGTGGCTTATTTGGTATGAATTTTGATATTGGTCTCTGATTAATTTTAGCATGAGGTTTACTTCTTAACACCAAAGTAGAACCACTTCCATCTTTTTGCAGGGCCTGAAGCCCTCAGGTTATACTTTCTTTAAGGATGCTTCTATTTTGAAATAGCACCTCTGATATCTCAGCAGAAATGTTTCACGTTTATCAACTCTTCCAGCTGGTGATGAACACAGAAGAAATCCTGTGTACAATCCCCTATATCACATTATATGCCAGAGATCAATCAAAGTTTTATGAGAGCTCAGAGAAAGAAAAATTATCCAAATGGGGAGTTCAAAAAATACTTCATAGAGGAGACAGAGAAAGGGCAATCAGGAAAAGCAAACCAATATTTGCCTGCAATATTTATGAGAAAGTGGTATTTGAGGGGATGGACTTATAATTTGGTTTCAGCAACTGACAATAGGGAGAAGGTTTCCTAGGAGGAGCAAACGTCATGAACAGAGCAAGGGGTGTGTTTACAGAGGAACAGAATTATTAAAATTACTTGAAAGCATATTGGAAAGCTAAAAATGTGAATTAAAAATGTTACAATTGATTTTTTGTGTACACAAGCGGAGTTTGTATTTAATTGGCTGGGCAAACAGGAATTATTAAAGCTCTTCTATGTGGTTATTTTGTTTGTGCAGTCGTTTTTACCAGCAAGACAGTGAACTGCTTAAGATAAAAAATACACAATAAAATTAGTATATCTTGGACAAGTAACTTCTCTCCTACCTTGTACAAGTTCTGTGCCTAGATTTCCTTAAGATCTGAATAAAAGCAGGACTCTCCAAGTGATTTTATTGTGAAGATTAAGCATTTTAATACATAGACAGCATTCTAAGTATGTCCATCCAACTCACACCTGTCCATTGAAATAAAAGTACTGGATAAAATATGTAAAATGTTTTTTAAAAAATGCTTCTATAAATTAGCAAGTGAGAAAGGAATATTTGATAAAATTGGGTGAAGTCATAACACTTGATAGGAGTAGAGGCAGAGGCACAGATAGTGGTAGATAGTTACACACACACATGATTTAAGGAAAATAATATAGTTGTACCTAACCCTCCACCAAGTCCAAGAAATACATTTCCATGGCCCTATATGCGCCTCTCTGAACACATTTCACTGCACAGAGAGTTTGCCTATCCTGATAATAACTTTTATAAAAATTACAGTTTTGATCAACAATATATGCATCCCTAAATAATATATTACTGGTTTTTCTGGTTTTTGAATTTTATATGAATCAAATCATACAGTCTGTCTTGTTAGTCCTTTTATTAAACAGTATGATTTCGAGGCTCATCCTTGCTGATGAATATAGGTGTAATCATTTCTCTCTCTCTCTCTCTCTCTCTCTCTTTTGAGACTGAGTCTCACTCTGTCACCTAGGCTGAAGTTCAGTGGCGCATTCTTGGCTCACTGCAACTTCTGCCTCCCAGGCTCAAGCAGTTCTCATGCCTCAGCCTCCAGAGTAGCTGGGATTACAAGTATGTGCCACCATGCCTAGCTAATTTTTGTATTTTTTGTACTTTTAGTAGAGACAGGGTTTCACCGTGTTGGTTAGGCTGGTTTCAAACTCCTGACCTCAAGTGATCCACCTACCTCGGCCTCCCAAAGTGCTGGGATTACAGGCATGAGCCACCACACCCAGCCCTCATTTCCTTTTAGCAAAGTATAGTATTCTGATTTATGAATACATAACTCACTTATGTATGTATTTTATTGATGAATATTGGAGTTGATATCAATGGCATTTGGTATGATATGAACAATGTTGTTCTAAACCATCTGGAAAGTATCTCTTGATATTCATGTGCAAGAGCATGCAGGATATCTTAGAAGTAGCATGGTAGTGCCACAAAACAAAAGATGATGTTTAGCTTTACTAGGTATGTGAGCCTGCTTTGCAAAGCAATTGTACCAGTTCATATTCTCACTAGAAATAATGACAGTTTCTACTGCTCCCCATCTTTGTAGACACTTTTCTTCCTGTTCACTGATTTTTCATATTCATCCAAAGGATAGAAGTAAAACAAGTATTAACTTCGATTTCCCTGATAATTAACTGGATTTCACTTTTTAAATAAGTGTATGACAAATTTTTGCTTCCTTATCTGAAATTTCTTTCAAAAGAAAGAAAGTAAGTTAGCCCTTTCCCCAGTATTACTTTGTTTTTGTATTGTTATAAAGAAGTACCTAAGACTGGAGAATTTATGAAATGAGGAGTTTTAGCTCAAGTTTCTGCAGGCTGTGTGAGAAGCCTGGTGCAAACATACACTCAGCTTCTGGTGAGGCCTCAGGAAGCTTACAAATTGGTGGCAGACAAAGGGATAGCCAGTGTATCACATGGAGAGAGAGGATGGGAGCAGGTACCACATTCTTTTCAACAACCAGATCTCTCATGCATTCAGAGCTAGAATTTACTCATTATCATATGGAGGGGCACCAAGCCATTCATGAGGAATCCTTCCCCATAACCCAAACACTTTCCACCAGGCCCCAGCTGCAACACTGAGGATCAAATTTCAACATGAGATTCAAACATCCAAACTATGTCACCACTTTCTATCAGGTTATTTTTTTTTCTCTCTTTGGCAGATACTATCAATACAAAAATCAATTTCAGTGATCCATTTCCTCTTTTGATTGTGACCTCGGGAAAGTCAGGAGAGATTCTTGAAGTTTTTTTTTTAATTGAGCCAGTTTTCAAGATTAAAAAATGATTCCCTCCCTGTCTTTCTCAAAAGATGACCAATTATTTTGTATATGTTTAATGTCATCATGAACTCAGTTTTAAAAACGTTCGTAATTCTTTTTATTGAAGTTCACGTTGTCTCACATTTTGCCAGTTGGTACCTTTTCCATTTGCCTTTGAGTCCTTTGAGATGACCCTTAAAATACTAGTTTCTTTGCTATATGATATAATTAGATGTACTAAGCTCAGCTTATCCTGGAATGAGCCATTTTTACATGAGACTTTGTTTTACTGGGAAATGGCATTTCATGATTGCAATCTGAGCACTAATGATGGCTCTTAGAAACATAGGTGATAATTAAAATAAATACTGCATAATTACTTGATTCCACATTAAATATACCACATTATCTGAATAATAATACTAAAACCGCCCCTACCCATTATGACTACTAAAATCAGCTAAACATTTTTGTATGTATTGTCTATTTTCTCTCCCCATTCTGTGGTTATACTAGAGATACAGAGATAGTGTCAGGTCACATATCATATCTGTCACTTAACTCTTACTTATTGTAACTATATAATGCTCACTAGTTGCTCTTATATCAATATCTCTCTAGTATATTCCTTATGAAGGGCTCATGGGGACAATATTTTACAAGTTCTTTTATGGTGATAAGACTTTGTGTCCTTTAGTCTTAAAAATTAATTTTGTTCAATACAAAAATGTTGGTTCACATGTTCTTTCCTTCCGTTTTTTTAAATAAGCTCTGAATTTTCTGTTAGAATGCATTAGTGGCAAAAATTATAGTGATCATCTATTTTTTCTTTCCATTATTAGTCACTTGCTTTTTTCCCCAGTGCCCAATAATTTGTTTTCTTTTTCTTTAAAGTACAGTAATTTTACTAGAATATATTTTGTGTTGGTAGCTCTGAGTTGGTATTCTCAGTTGTGGAGTGTACTTTTTCAATATGTAATTTTAACTATTTTTCTAGGAGGCTTTCATTGAATTATAGTTTTAATAATTAGTTGTCGTTTTAACTTTCTTCCTCAGGAGCACCTATTATTCATTTGTTAAATTTTCGTTATCTTCAGCATTTTCCCAAATCCTTTTTGATTTTGCTCAAATTCTTTTGGATTGTAAAAATTCACCTCTTTACCTTCTGTTTCTCTTAAGATATTATTGGTGGTGCTTTTTAGCTTTTGCATTTCTGCAGGTTGTATTTATTTTTGAATGAATTCGCATTCTTCTATTTTTTGAGATCTCCTCTTTCCTGAATTTTTCTAATTCTAATTTGTTATTTCTTTGTGTCTTGTATCCCATGCTTACTGCCTTTTAGCTCACTTTGAAGTGCTATGTCTCATTTTAGTCTGTTTTTGAACATCTTGATGGTATGCTTACTTTGTTTGCAGAGATCATAACAGAATATGCAATATTTATGGTGTGTTTTTTTTGTGAGATTTGATCTCAAAACATTTGTTGCTTATTTTTATGCTAATATAAATTCCCTTCATTTTTAGAAGAAAGCTTTGTTTGAATAGCTTTTCTAAATCTACTGAGTTGCCTATTCTGTTGTCTTCATGTAGTGTTAAAAAAAAATATGGTGACTTGTTTTCTAAGATTTCTAGTCTCTGTCTCTCCCTAGTGATTATTCTTATCTTCTCTTTCTTAACTTTCTGTTGTTCTTGTCTCACTAATTTTTTTCCACTTTCAGCAGTTACTCTTGTACGTGGAATCCCCTCATCCTGAATGGTAAGAAAACTTGCCAGATTTTTAGCTTTGAGAGTTCAAAAGGTTTCAGAGACTCTATTTCCTTTAGCCTTATAACAGGGCCCTTGCATCCACCCATTATTAGTGTGGGCATAAATTTTCACAGTTCTCTGCTGTTTTCAAATTGATTTTCAATAAATCCTTATGGGTTCTGTTGTTTTCAACTTGCTGCATTGCTTGCTGCATTTGCTGCACTTGCTGCAATTTAACTTGCTGCATTGCTTCCCTCTGTTTCTTGTGCACACATGCTGATAGTGTGCAGGTTGTGTGGCCATTGGTAGGGTGCTCTCTCATTTCTGCTTTGAGGTTAATGAGGATGACATTTTCACTGAGTTTTGTTTTATTTAATTGGCAAAAACCATAATTACTTTTGCACCAGTGTAATAAATGGTATCCATGTGATTTTGATGTTGCTATCAAGTTAGTCTTTTCATTTTATGTAAGGATTTGTGAATGTCCCAAATGTATGCTGCAACCACGTCTGCTATATTACCTTAATTTCCCAATCATTTTCATTTTATAAGTAAATAAAATATAGTGTAATAGATGACACCTTGATTCTCTTCCTTTCTGATCCTGTCCCCCTGATTTACATATGTGTGTATTTATAGTAATTATATGCAATTAATATTATTTAACATTTCCTAATATTAAACAGCAGTGTTTTTAAAACGTATATGCCTCCAATTTGTCTTTCTGCTGATAAAATAGACTTTATTGTAATTGATGTATGAATATATACCACAATGTATTATCTATTATTTCTAATTTTAATGAACAATGCTACAAGCAAGCCTCTCTGTGCATGAGTATGTATTCCATTAGGTTGCAAAACTAATCTTCAAAGTGATTATAGTAATCCATACTTGCACCAGCGCTCCAAGTAGACTATTTTTGGATTTGTACCATAATTTCATATCCTTGGAGTTTTTAATTTTGCTGCATTTATGAAATGTAAATGGTAAATAATCTTTGTGTATATGAAAGAGAAATTGCAACAGATGGAATGAAATAAGCAAGGAAGATGTTCATTATCCAAGACTATTACATTAGGGGAAAGAGAGAGAGCTCTCCACTGAACCAAAAGATGAAATCGTTTCACGCACCTGGGAGAGCTAGTGAAAAAGCACTGGGCCTGGGCTTGGGAGTGAGCTTGGTCAATGTGATTAGGTCATATGTGTTTGCTAATTGTATTTATGAAAGTTAGGCTGCTTCCCTGACATACAGACTGGGAGAGAGGGGTTCTGTCTTGATTACATTTTATAAAGATGGCTCCTTGAAAAAGAGAATCCTGGCTTTTAAAACAGGCAAGAAATGGAAGATTTACATCTCAAATGGAAAGAGAAAGTACTTACAAATGTTCTAAAGTAAGTGCACAAAGAAAAAGAAGTTAGGGACTTATGTTAGGAAGAAACATGTTTAAAATTTAGTCAATTTGAAGGAAACGAAAAAACTGATTCTGGTGAAGTTTATCATTATTTTTTGTTTAATGACCATTTCGTGTTTCCTCTCTTGTGAATTTATTCCCCTCCCCTTTTCATATTTTATCACTTGGTTGAGTTAAAGTATCTCATTATATATCTAACTAATATTTGTCAGTATGTGAGTTGTGAGAAATCTCACTGTTTCTGGTGTGACTTTTAAAGAGGTATGCCACCTATATACTCATAAATTACAGTCTAGAAAGGAAAATAGGTATATCAGTAAATACATTAAAATGAGCTGAAAAAATACATAAAATTGAGAAATATGATGAATAAAGAATGCATAAATAGTAGACAATGATCAGTTACATGGGGATTTTCTTAAGAATAACATCTTAGAAGTTATAGCTTAGCTAGATTTCAATACAGAACCAAAGATAATCAGATGGAGAGTGGACTAAAATTCATCGCAGACAGAGCATTTACCAAAGTACAGATGTTTCAAGCATCAGAGTATTTTCAGGGAAGCTCAATGTTTGCAGTCTTCCTGGAGCACCACTTTTGAGGCAGGAATGATAGACGAGGCTTGGGAAAGCAGTCAGTGGGCTCTATAATGCAGAAGCCTATATAATTGTCCTATAGAGTAGTTTAGAATTATTCTGAAAAGGATAGATTTATTCAACTGCAGAATCTACAAAGGAAAATTCATACATTCAAAACTCACTGCCCAAATAATATAAGAAGTTCCACTGATGTTTAGATAACAGTTAGCTCTAGGTCTTCATTCAATAAGTCTAAAAATAAACCTGTCAACTTTCCTCCCACATCTTTTCAGTTGTTCCTTTTTCTTAATTTTAGTTGACAATACTGTCATGCGCGTCCGTGTGAAGAGACCACCAAACAGGCTTTGTGTGAGCAACATGGCTGTTTATTTCACCTGGGTGCAGGCGGGCTGAGTCCGAAAAGAGTCAGCGAAGGGAGATAAGGGTGGGGCCGTTTTATAGGATTTGGGTAGGTAAAGGAAAATTACAGTCAAAGGGGGGTTCTCTGGCGGGCAGAAGTGGGGGTCACAAGGTGCTCAGTGGGGGAGCTTTTTGAGCAAGGATGAGCCAGAAAAAGGAATTTCACAAGATAATATCATCACTTAAGGCAAGGACTGGTCATTTTCACTTCTTTTGTGGTGGAATGTCATCGGTTAAGGCGAGGCAGGGCATTTGCACTTCTTTTGTGATTCTTCAGTTACTTCAGGCCATCTGGGCATATACGTGCAAGTCACAGGGGATGCGATGGCTTGGCTGGGGCTCAGAGGCCTGACAAATACTATGACTCACCATTCTCCGAGACAAACTCAGGAGTCATCTTGTGTTCCTCCTCTTGCTTCACTCCCCACATTTAATAAGACCCATTGCCTTTACTTCTAAATTTCTCTTAAATATACTTTCACTTTCCCACGGCTACTCTCTTACTTTGATGCCTCAACATCTGTTACCCAAATCGGTCTTATAATGTCACATTGGTCTCTCTGCTTCTGTATTGCCCATCTCTACACTCTTGGTGAAATACTATTTTAAAACTGATTGTTTTTTGCTGGGATATGTGTCATGCGTGTCCGTGTGAAGAGACCACCAAACAGGCTTTGTGTGAGCAGTAAAGCTTTTTAATCACCTGAGTGCAGGCGGGCTGAGTCCGAAAAGAGAGTCCGCAAAGGGAGATAAGAGTGGGGCAGTTTTTTAGGATTTGGGTAGGTAAAGGAAAATTACAGTCAAAGTGGGGGTTCTCTGGCAGGCAGGAGTGGGGGTCACAAGGTGCTCAGTGGAGGAGCTTTTTGAGCCAGGATAAGCCAGGAAAAGGAATTTCACAAGATGATAGTATCACTTAAGGCAAGGACTGGCCATTTTTACTTCTTTTGTGGTGGAATATCATCAGTTAAGGTGGGGCAGGGCATTTGCACTTCTTTTTTGATTCTTCAATTACTTCAGGCTATCTGGGCATATACATGCAAGTCACAGGGGATGCGATGGCTTGGCTTGGGCTCAGAGGCCTGACAATATGGAAACTCCAGCCATCAGGTAATCTTTTTAGGCAGAGTGGTCCTCGAAGGAGAGGATGTCGGTTCAGTATCAAAACTGGTGAACTGTTGAACAATAGGTTTTAGTTATTTGCCATTTCAGACAGTCAATTTCAATTCTTCTGAAGGCACCCAGATGCTTTTGACCAAACTAAACTCTTTTATTTTCTCCCGTATCTCGGTGAAATGAATGTGGTGCTCACATGTTCTGTGATTCTGAAGCCACATAATTCAAAACCCCGAAGACTGCTGTAGCTACTGTGCTGGTGATTTGCCTATTTTGTCACAGATCCGAGCCTCCTATTCTGTAAACTGGTCTGTGTTTATGTAAACTACATTTCCCAAACTCTACTAAATCCCTCATCTGCATGATACCTATAAATTATATTTCCCTGATTCTCCTTCCAGGTATTATACTTTTATTTTTTCTGCCAATGGAAAGTTCTAAAAGGAGACTAAAAGAGGGAGAGGGGAAAGCACTTCCTCTGGTTTCGTTTCTGCTGGCATTACATCCAAGCAGAGGGTCACTCCCCAGCCTCCAGACATGTTTAGTTCTTATATTAGCAGCTAGAGATAAACCTGTTGAAGGTGGGTACCAGCTAACCTTACCTCCATCGCTAGTCTGAGCGCCAGCAATGTGGGACGGTGACTCAGGTATGAGCATCACCTTGGAAAGGCAACATTCCCATTGTCTATTTGAGAAGCATACTTCTCTCCCACATCCCTAGATGCTGGTTATCCTATCTCTTCTGTTTCTTAAAAACTAGAATTGGAAGCTGCTCTGTGTAATCACTAATACCAATGTTCTTCTTTTAATTGAGAGGAGTCTTGCCCCATCACCCAGGCTGGAGTGCAATGGCCCCATCTCAGTTTACTGCAAACTCTGCCTCCGGGTTCAAGCCATTCTCCTGCTTCAGCCTCCAGAATAGCTGAGATTACAGGTGCACACTGCCACACTGGGCTAATTTTTATATTTTTACTAAATACAAAAGATGAGGTTTTACCATGTTGATCAGGTTCTTCTCAAACTCCTGACCTCGAGCGATCCACCTGCTTTAGCCTCCCAAAGTGCTGGGATTACAGGCATGAAAATATCTGTTCTTTTATGTACTGGTTTTGCTTTACTAACTCTTAAAGGTCTGTATATGAATTCCTGTATTAAATTATATCTAAAATGATTCCTGTTATCTTGACTGGACCTATCTGATATAGCTGTTGTTAACTGTGTAAAGTTAGACCAAAACATAATTATCTGAAAATGAATAAGACCTTCCTTCTAGTTTTCGGGGTGAGGGGGAGGGGTGGTGTGGGGAGTAAAACTATTAGAATTTTCCATAGGTTTATATTCTACTGTGTAGGATAACATCTGTTTTAGCATTTCCTCCCAAATTCCAGAGGAAGATAATCAAATAGAAAATTAGATAAAGTAAGCCATTGAACAGAGAGTAAGGAGAAATAGATGTCTTCTGGGTGAGAAATTCCCTAGAAAATCATCCCTGGAACCATTAAGTCTTTGATGAAATTTGGCATTGTGCCTGGTTCACCTGGGTTGATATGAAGCTCTGAGTGTCAGTGAGATTACTATATAAAACTCTCTCTCTGAAGACTGACTAATTGGGTCTTCCATGGAGCCAACTCTACAGAACAGGGGAAAAGTTGAGGCAAGGCAATTCATAAATTAATAAAAAAGCAAACGGGACTGACAAGAAGATGCAGAATGCCATGGTTTTTGAACACAAATTTCAAGTCTCTCTCCTTCACTATGACTAATTTCAGGTCATCCTAGACTTGGAATATTTGAATTAACTCTGTACGATATGGTCAAGCATCTCTTCAACATCCTGTGTACCAACTAGTTTTATACTTCCAAAGTACGATTCTATTTCTGCACCCAGCACCAAAACCTTTATTAGTTTCTGTAGCCCACTCAAAAGTACTTTTTTATGAGTTGTACTAACTATAACAGTTGTAAAATTGTCTAGGGAAAGTCAGGGAGCATCTTTTTATCTGTCTATATGCCACATAACTATTTTTGATCATGGAGTATATAACCCGCATCAGAATCACATCGGATTAATCTCTGTGCTTGTTTAAACATAGAGTATAGAGTTTTAGCCAGAAATACTGAATCAACATTTCCAGTGGTAGATCCCAGAAATGGATATTTAACAAGCATACTAAATAATAACTATTTCCAATAAAGCTTGAGAACAGCTGCCTCACAGTCCCTGCCACAGTGCCTCCAAACATGAGCCTTTTAATGAATGTGTTCTGAAGTGCAAGAATGCATGCATGTAATCTACACATCTCTAAGACACATCTTAATAAACATTAAAAACCAGATTTTCTAATGAATTGAAAATATTGAAATTAATATTAGCCAAGAATATTATTCAGAAACCAAAATAATAAATATGTGTATATGCAAAAGACCAAAGTTGAGTTAAAATACAGAGTACATTTGATAAGTACAGTTTTCTTCAATTATTGGTACTTGTGAATTATATGAATAACTCGTTCACATTTTCACTTAGTGGAGACCTGACTGGAACATTTTGCATTCGTTTAATGTGTAATTTAGAGTGAAAATTAATGATCCAAAAGTAATTATTAAGTGCTAATTATTAAGCTGAAGTGTAAAGCACTGAATTTAAGAGTATAATTTTCTAGATTAATATATAATGTCTC
>NW_012105487.1:2338461-2340315 GCF_000951045.1 Mandrillus leucophaeus | reverse complement strand
GACATACACAGTAAAAATTAATGAGAATTTCTACTGAGTATTCTATTTCCCCAACATGCAGGATATGGAGGCTATTATATAGTTCTTTGGGTTGATTCTACTTTAGGATCTCTTTATGTTTTTGAAGAATACTTGTCATCACTAGCCACACCTAATGTTCCCTAGATGTAGCTTCAGCAAAACTTGTTCAAGTTCAGTGAAGAACGACAAGAATAGTAAAACTAGTACAAATTTCCTGTTTCAAAGATGAAGTTTGTTGATCATAAAATGCAAATGTAAAATATAAAAATTGAATTTTGTATTCATTCTCATACTGCTATGAAGAAATACCCAAGACTGGGTAATTTATAAAGAAAAGAGGTTTAATTGACTCACAGTTGCACATGGCTAGAGAGGCCTCAGGAAACTTACAATCATGGAAGAAGGCACATCTTCACAGGGTGGCAAGAGAGAATGATAGAAGTACAGAGCAAAGGTGGGGAAAGTCCTCACAAAACCATCAGATCTCAAGAGAACTCAATCACTATCATGAGAAGAGCACAGGGGAAATGCCCCCATGGTTCAGTCACCTCCCAAGAGGCCCTTCCTCCAACATGTGGGGATTACAATTCAGATTACAATTCAATATGAAAATTGAATTGTAGGAACCTAGACCCAGATCACATCATTCTGGCCCTGGCCCCTCCCAAATCTCATGTCCTCACATTTCTAAAACACAAGCATGACTTTCCAGCAGTCCCCCAACATCTTAGCTCACTCCAGCATTAACCCAAAAGTTCAAGTCCAAGGTCTCATATGAGACAAGGCAAGTTCCTTCTACCTATGAGCCTGTAAAATCAAAAGCAACATACAGTGGGGGTACAGATATTGGATAAATATACCCATTCCAAAAGGAAGAAATTGGCCAAAATGAAGGGGCTACAGTTCACATGCAAATCCAGAATCCAATAGGGCAGTGATTTAATCTTAAAATTCCAAAATGTTCTCTTTTGACTCCATCTCTCACATCCAGGTCACACTGATGCAAGAGGTGGGTTCCCATGGTGTTGGGAAGCTTCATTCCTGTGATTTTGCAGGATATAAGCCCTCCATCCTGACTTCTTTCACAGGCTGGTGTTGAGTGTCTGTGGCTTTTCCAGGCACACAGTGCAAGCTGTCAGTGGAGCTACCATTCTGGGGTCTGGAGGATGGTGACCCTCTTCTTACAGCTCCAGTAGGTAGCGCCAGTAGGGACTTTGTGTGGGGACTCTGACCTCACATTTCCTTCCACAGTGCCCTAGCAGAGGCTCCCCATGAAGGCTCTGCCCCTCCAGCACTTCCACCTGAACATCCAGGCATTTCCATACATCCTCTGAAATCTAGACAGAGGTTCCCAAACCTTAATCTTCTGTGCACCCACAGGCTCAACACCATGTATAAGCCACCAAGGCTTGGGGTTTGCACCCTCTGAAGCAATGACCTGAGCTGTATGTTGGCCCCTTTCAGCCACAGCCAGGAGACAGGAAACCAAATCCTGAGACTGCACAAAGTGATAAGGCCGTGGGCATGGCCCACAAAACCGTTTTTCCCTCCTAATCCTCTGGGCTTGTGATGGGAAGGGCTGCTGTGAAAGTGTCTGACATGCCCTGGAGACATTTTTTCCCCATTGTCTTGGCAATTAACATTTGGCTCCTCATTACTTGTGCAAACTTCTGCAGTCTGCTTGAATTTCTCCTCAGAAAATGGGTTTTTCTTCTCTATTGCATCATAAGGCTGCAAATTTTCTGAACATTTATGCTCTACTACTCTTTCAAAAATAAGTTCCAATTCCAAACCATATCTTTGTAAATGAATAAAACTGAATGCTTTTAAGAG
>NW_012105487.1:2336071-2338411 GCF_000951045.1 Mandrillus leucophaeus | reverse complement strand
TTAACATTTGGCTTCTCATTACTTGTGCAAACTTCTGCAGTCTGCTTGAATTTCTCCTCAGAAAATAGGTTTTTCTTCTCTATTGCATCATAAGGCTGCAAATTTTCTGAACATTTATGCTCTACTACTCTTTCAAAAATAAGTTCCAATTCCAAACCATATCTTTTTAAATGAATAAAACTGAATGCTTTTAAGAGCTTCTGGTACCAATTTATTGTATTAGTTTGTTCTCACATTGCTATGAAAAAATACCTGAGACTGGGTAATTTATGAAGAAAAGAGGTTTAATTGACTCACAGTTCCACATTCCTGGGGAGGCCTCAGAAACTTACAATCATGGCAGAAGACACTTCTTCACAGGGTGGCAGGAGAGAGAATGAGATGTGTAGAGCAAAGGAGGAAAAAGCCCCTCACAAAATGATCAGATCTCCTGAGAATGAACTCACTGTCATGAGAACAGCATGGAGGAATTGCGCACATGATTCAGTCACCTCTCATGAGGCCCCTCCCCTAACACATGGGGATTACAATTTGGATTACAATTCCAGATGAGATTTGGGTGGAGACACAGAGCCAGATCATATCTAGTTTTTAAATAATCTCAAAAGCTAATTGACACTATATTTATTGAATAAGTGTCTTTTATGGTGTCGCGCTGTTTTGTGTATATCTCTATATTTTCATATGTGTTCTTTTCACTCTCTACGGTAGGTAATATTGTCAATTTTTGGCACAGATGCATTGAATTCTTTGCCTTGGGTTACATTAGTTTCAGTGAGCATGCTGCAGAGCCAAGATCCATGGCCAACAAATAGGACTTCAGCAAAGAATAACATTAGGATTGTCTCTGCAGATTGTGCATAAAAAAACTTCGTGACATATTTTAAAATGTTTTGAAATTATTTTTGTGTATGTGGGTGAAACTGAAAGTTGCAGAAGAAAATTAAAAGTATTGTTGGGAAGGGTATTTATAAATATTAGTCTAAGTACCTGAACAAGTAATTTAAGAACATTAATGTTCAATGATACGCTTCATATACAGCAGAGATTTCTCTGATTGTATTTTTGAGAGGACCATGTATGGAACTTTACACTAAAGTAATAGACTTCATGGAGGAAGTACACTGGAAATACATGAAGTAACAAGACCTCTAATTGTGGTTCTGCTAATGTCCAGGACCTTAAACATGTCTTAGATCTCATTTACTAACCCTATAAAATCAAGAAATGCTCACAAATTCCATTTCATTTCTCAAATACTATGTTTCAGGAAAGGGCATATTTTAAAAGAATGGTTGTTACTTTAAAAGTATTCTGGGTATAATAGATGTTGCCGAAAGCGATTTTTAGTATAAAACCCATCAGATAAAGACCACCAGGGAAACTTCCATTGCCAAAGGTAGTTTTATTAGCCCTAATTTGCTGAATCAAAGGATACAGTACACCAAGAGAACTGTGAGGTGACTCCATAAGAGTGTATTGACATTCACTGTTTGCAGGTTTGTGCTTGTGCTGAATAATTCCAAAGAGGAACTTGAAAAGATAATAGAATACCCTAGATGAGTGCTCTTATGAGGGAAGGGCTGTTTAACACTTGAATATCACAGTCTTCTTTCTTCAGGAGTTGAGAAGACTGAGTAATGGTGGAAACTCATTGGAAAGGAAAGCAATATTCATTTGTGTGATCTTAGTGTATCCCATTAGAAATATTAGTTTTGGTTATGTTGGGAATATTGCAATCTGATCTGTATCCAAAATAAGGCATTATAAGTCACACACACACACTATCCTGAAGAGTTAAATTTCCTTCTCAAATGAGTAATGGAATTTCTTTGTAGGGAATGGAATGTAAATACGGATTTTACATTTTTTTCATAGTTAAGTATGTGATTTGTTTTATATGAAAAGTCTTACATCTAAGATCCTACAATATTGATCTATTCTATCAGGGAAGTGAAAATTGATTGTAGAAGCAGCACTGAGAAGTGTTAACAACTCATTGTGATCCTGTAGACTATAGCAAGTTATATTCCATCATCAATATTTGCAGTGTTTAAGTATTTACCATTTTCTGGGCATTGATGTGGAACGAGAATTTTTTTTTACAAAAACAAATTGTATATGGTTTTAAATGTTGGGAAGGAATACGCTCAGTTTGCAAATGATAAAAAATTTCAGATTCCACAGAGTTTTAAAATGAAATGAGTAAAAGCAATGCAAATGATTGAAGCTGTTAAAAAATAGACTTGAGGAAGAGAAAGAGATCTAAAATATAGAACAGAAGTAACAGTGTATGAAGAGATATTATACAAATGATGTTTTCTGTTTTCTCTTTTGAGT
>NW_012105487.1:2333462-2334501 GCF_000951045.1 Mandrillus leucophaeus | reverse complement strand
TTCTGCACAGCAAAAGAAACTATCATCAGAGTGAACAGGCAACCTGCAGAATGGGAGACAACTGTTGTCATCTATCCATCTGAAAAAGTTCTAATATCCAAAATCTGTAAGAAACTTAAATTTACAAGAAAAAAGCAAACAGCACCATTAAAAAGTGGGCAAAGGACACTTCTTGAAAGACATTTATGTGACCAACAAACATATGAAGAAAAGCTCAACATCACTGATCATTAGAGAAATGCAATTCAAAACCACAATGAGATACCATCTCATGCCAGTCAGAATGGTGATTATTAAAAAGTCAAGAAACAACAGATGCTGGCAAGGCTGTGTAGAAATAGGAACACTTTTACACTGTTGGTGGGAATGTAAATTAGTTCAACCATTGTGGAAGACAGTGTGGCAGTTCCACAAAGACCTAGAACCAGAAATACCACTTGGCCCAGTAATCTCATTCCTGGGGATATACTCAAAGGAATATAAATCATTGTATTATAAAGATAAATGCATGCGTTTGTTCACTGCAGCACTATTCACAATTACAAAGACATGGATTCAACCCAAATGCCCATCAATGACAGACTGGATAAAGAAAATGTGGTACGTATACACTATGGAATACTTTGCAGCATAAAAAGGAGCAAGATCACGTCCTTAGCAGGGACATGGATGGAGCTGGAAGTCATTATCCTCAGCAAACTAACACAGGAACAGAAAACCAAACATCGCATGTTCTCACTTGTAAGTGGGAGCTGAACAATGAGAACACGTGGACAAAGGGAGGGGAACAACACACACTGGATCCTGTCAGGGGTGGGGTAGCAGGGAGGGAGAGCATTGGAAAAAAATAGCTAATGCATGCTGGGCTTAATACCTAGGTAATGAGTTGATAGGTACAGCAAACCACCGTGGCACATGTTTACCTGTGTAAACAGCCTGCACATCCTGCACATCCTGCACATGTATCCTGGAACTTAAAAAGGAATTTACAATCTAACCTTTAAAATCATCGTTAAATATATCTGAGGTTTAAAAATTC
>NW_012105487.1:2320797-2328942 GCF_000951045.1 Mandrillus leucophaeus | reverse complement strand
TAGGTAATATTGTCAATTTTTGGCACAGATGCATTGAATTCTTTGCCTTGGGTTACATTAGTTTCAGTGAGCATGCTGCAGAGCCAAGATCCATGGCCAACAAATAGGACTTCAGCAAAGAATAACATTAGGATTGTCTCTGCAGATTGTGCATAAAAAAATTTCGTGACATATTTTAAAATGTTTTGAAATTATTTTTGTGTATGTGGGTGAAACTGAAAGTTGCAGAAGAAAATTAAAAGTATTGTTGGGAAGGGTATTTATAAATATTAGTCTAAGTACCTGAACAAGTAATTTAAGAACATTAATGTTCAATGATACGCTTCATATACAGCAGAGATTTCTCTGATTGTATTTTTGAGAGGACCATGTATGGAACTTTACACTAAAGTAATAGACTTCATGGAGGAAGTACACTGGAAATACATGAAGTAACAAGACCTCTAATTGTGGTTCTGCTAATGTCCAGGACCTTAAACATGTCTTAGATCTCATTTACTAACCCTATAAAATCAAGAAATGCTCACAAATTCCATTTCATTTCTCAAATACTATGTTTCAGGAAAGGGCATATTTTAAAAGAATGGTTGTTACTTTAAAAGTATTCTGGGTATAATAGATGTTGCCGAAAGCGATTTTTAGTATAAAACCCATCAGATAAAGACCACCAGGGAAACTTCCATTGCCAAAGGTAGTTTTATTAGCCCTAATTTGCTGAATCAAAGGATACAGTACACCAAGAGAACTGTGAGGTGACTCCATAAGAGTGTATTGACATTCACTGTTTGCAGGTTTGTGCTTGTGCTGAATAATTCCAAAGAGGAACTTGAAAAGATAATAGAATACCCTAGATGAGTGCTCTGATGAGGGAGGGGCTGTTTAACACTTGAATATCACAGTCTTCTTTCTTCAGGAGTTGAGAAGACTGAGTAATGGTGGAAACTCATTGGAAAGAAAGCAATATTCATTTGTGTGATCTTAGTGTATCCCATTAGAAATATTAGTTTTGGTTCTGTTGGGAATATTGCAATCTGATCTGTATCCAAAATAAGGCATTATAAGTCACACACACACACTATCCTGAAGAGTTAAATTTCCTTCTCAAATGAGTAATGGAATTTCTTTGTAGGGAATGGAATGTAAATACGGATTTTACATTTTTTTCATAGTTAAGTATGTGATTTGTTTTATATGAAAAGTCTTACATCTAAGATCCTACAATATTGATCTATTCTATCAGGGAAGTGAAAATTGATTGTAGAAGCAGCACTGAGAAGTGTTAACAACTCATTGTGATCCTGTAGACTATAGCAAGTTATATTCCATCATCAATATTTGCAGTGTTTAAGTATTTACCATTTTCTGGGCATTGATGTGGAACGAGAATTTTTTTCACAAAAACAAATTGTATATGGTTTTAAATGTTGGGAAGGAATACGCTCAGTTTGCAAATGATAAAAAATTTCAGATTCCACAGGGTTTTAAAATGAAATGAGTAAAAGCAATGCAAATGATTGAAGCTGTTAAAAAATAGACTTGAGGAAGAGAAAGAGATCTAAAATATAGAACAGAAGTAACAGTGTATGAAGAGATATTATACAAATGATGTTTTCTGTTTTCTCTTTTGAGTAAAATAAATGATTTTAAAGGAAACAACAGGAATTGAGACTGAAAAGGAAAAGAAATTGTGATTTTAAAGTTTCTGAAAGACAGAAATAGATTTAGGCAGTAGCTTTCATCTTGTTAAAGACTAAGCTAGACCCCTGACAACCCACAAACACAAAAACTTCCAGATTCCACTCTACTGGTCTGAATCATATGGATTACCAGAATGCAAGCCTTTCAGAAGAGGTCATCTGCTGTTTAACAAATGGATTTTGTAGCTCAATTTAATTTTACTCATTTCAGTTAAGCATCAGTTTTTAACTTAGGAACAACAACAACAAAAGGAATAGTTTTTAATCTCAAACTGGAGGGACTGTAAGTAGAAGTGCCACATCGTTAGATCCAATAAGGAGGTCCAAACCTTGGATGATGACATGACTTTTCAGTAATTGAGGGCAAACTTACTGGGACAGCTGTCACCAGGTGAGGGTAAAAACTGATTTCAACTGACGTTCATCTCAACGTTGACTATCTTTTCTTCTCTCCAATCATGGTCCTGATAAAAAGCCGCAGAGTGCTAGCACTGTGTTTCTAGATGGAGGAGTCTACTTGGCCCTTCCTTACACCTTATACAAAAATTAACTCAAGATGGATTAAAGACATAAATGTAAAACCCAAAACTATAAAAACCCTAGAAGAAAATCTAGGCAATACCATTCAGGACATAGGCACCAGCAAAGATTTCATGTCTAAAACATCAAAAGCAATCGCAACAAAAGCAAAAATTGGCAAATGGGATCTAATTAAAGAACTTCTGCACAGCAAAAGAAACTATCATCAGAGTGAACAGGCAACCTGCAGAATGGGAGACAACTGTTGTCATCTATCCATCTGAAAAAGTTCTAATGTCCAAAATCTATAAGAAACTTAAATTTACAAGAAAAAAGCAAACAGCACCATTAAAAAGTGGGCAAAGGGCATGAACAGACACTTCTTGAAAGACATTTATGTGACCAACAAACATATGAAAAAAAGCTCAACATCACTGATCATTAGAGAAATGCAAATCAAAACCACAATGAGATACCATCTCATGCCAGTCAGAATGGTGATTATTAAAAAGTCAAGAAACAACAGATGCTGGTGAGGCTGTGTAGAAATAGGAACACTTTTACACTGTTGGTGGGAACATAAATTAGTTCAACCATTGTGGAAGACAGTGTGGCAGTTCCACAAAGACCTAGAACCAGAAATACCACTTGGTCCAGTAATCTCATTCCTGGGGATATACTCAAAGGAATACAAATCATTCTATTATAAAGATACATGCATGCGTTTGTTCACTGCAGCACTATTCACGATCACAAAGACATGGAATCAACCCAAATGCCCATCAATGACAGACTGGATAAAGAAAATGTGGTACGTATACACTATGGAATACTTTGCAGCATAAAAAGGAACAAGATCACGTCCTTAGCAGGGACATGGATGGAGCTGGAAGTCATTATCCTCAGCAAACTAACACAGGAACAGAAAACCAAACACCACATGTTCTCACTTGTAAGTGGGAGCTGAACAATGAGAACACGTGGACAAAGGGAGGGGAACAACACACACTGGATCCTGTCACGGGTGGGGGGTAGCAGGGAGGGAGAGCATTGGAAAAAAATAGCTAATGCATGCTGGGATTAATACCTAGGTAACGGATTGATAGGTACAGCAAACCACAGTGGCACATGTTTACCTGTGTAAACAGCCTGCACATCCTGCACATGTATCCTGGAACTTAAAAAGGAATTTACAATCTAACCTTTAAAATCATCGTTAAATATATCTGAGGTTTAAAAATTCACATTCCCCATGATACAAAAATGCATCGGAACATTGTTTTTCTCAGAACATTGTTCATTCTGTCTTAGTATACCTTTCATTTCAAAGACAGTGTTATAATTACTAAAAGATGACAAAAAGACAAATCATTGAAACAGAATACTGGCACTTCGAAGATGATCTTGGATACTACAAATCTTTACATATAAAATAAACTTTGAATTTCTTACCTTTTATTCAATATTAGCCTTTTTAAAATAAACTTTATAGGATAGCAAGGAAAATTAAAATGTACAATCCGGTGTCTATGGGTATTTTTTCAGAAGGTAGTTATAGAAAAGACTTAGAGTCATCTAGTAACAGCTGTAAAGTAATGGCAAAAAATTATTTTATAATTTGAAACAGCATAGTTGTTCTTAGTGGGAAAATTAAAAAACCTGTTCTTAGTAATATGTTGAGTTTATTTGATTTAGGCTGTGAACATTTGGAACTATGTTACTTAGGGTGTGTTCTTCAGCATTTTAGAAAGTTTTCTTACAAACTCGAAGATATTTTTCTTAATTTTAAAATACTATTTTTATACATCTGTATCACTTATTCTTAAAGTTAACAGCATAAAATATTACAATGGAACAAACATCAGAAGAAGTTTTACAAATAAGAGTTCCACTTATAAGAGTATTTCTAGGAAAATGTTTGAAATATTAGTGGCATGCTAAATTTGCAATCTGATAAAACTAATAAAACATATTGAAAGGAATATATTTGCTTCAAAATATATGGAGAACTTTTAAAAAACCTCTTATAGTTTTCTTCAATGAAGATTATTTTAGTTTCTATGTTTATATCTACACTTTTGTATAGAAAGTCTTTTGTTTTGAATTTCTGATGTCCTACACAATCCATGCATAAAATTCTTTAATTGATATTGCCATATATTAATTTTAAAATATTATCAATAATTTATTTTCTGATGCTAATTACATTTTTTTCTAAGCCAGGACTTCCTATACCCATAAAGCAAGATATTCCCTTTTTTTTCTTGTCTTTTTTTTGAGAGACAGTTTCACTCTTTCAACCAGCCTGGAGTGTAGTAGTGTGATCTTGGCTCACGGCCACCTCTACCTCCCAGGTTTAGGTGATTCTCCTGCTTCAGCCTCCCAAGTGGCTGGGATTCTAGGTCACTCAGCCAGGCCCAGCTAATTTTTGTATTTTTAGTAGAAACGGGGTTTCACTATGTTGGCCAGGCTGGTTTTGAACTTGTAAACACCTCAGGTAATCTGCCCACCTCAGCCTCTCAAAGTGCTGGGATCACAGGCATGAGCCACCGTGCCTGGCTAAAGCAAGATTTTCTATTAATATATACTGTTTAACTACCAACTTTCCCAAAACTTCACATATTCACAGTTTCTACAAGAAACTGTTGTTTTTAAATTTCAGAGTCAGCAATATTTACTGAAGAACTGTTTTTCTCCATTTTCCTTGGAAGTAGAATGAGAAGAAATGGAATACATATGGAGTAGGAGAGACAATAGTAGGAGCTGTCAAATTATAAAATTTATGAAATATTTTAAGATTATGGGACTTAATATTAAGTCCCCCAGTCAGTTATCCTTCATGTACTGTGTAGAAGCTGCTACAAACCTACTCTATTCTTCTCAAATTTTTTATCAAGACACTTCTCTCCAACTACATTACTATCAGATGGGAATTTCCTCAACTTTGTTCCATGAGATATTCACATGTGCCTCCATTCCTACTCACCCCCATCCTCTTTTCCTTTTGCTGGGTAATAGCAGTGCCCTATCTCCTGTCAAGGACCACTTTTGTGCTCTATGTACGAGGCCCAGTTGCATCCTCAGAGACTTTGCTTTATAAATTAAGTCGATTTTTGCTTCTGTATCTTCAAACTCTTCCTGTAATAAATTATACCCATTTAGTAAAACATGTTGAATATCTCAATCTTCTCTTTTTGAAAAGTCAATAAATACACACACATGTACACACACACACATCCCTACACCTGTATTCACCTTCCTAAACCTGTAATCTCCTCCACTGCCCTTTACTACTTTATCCTATCACAGTCACACACTTCCTGAAATAGTTGTAGACATTCTGAAATTACTGTTATATTATTTTGCTCCTCAATCCATTTCACCTTCTCAACTAACAAGGGTGTTGCCAGAGTCAGCCTGTAGTCACGCCTTAGTTTTGTATTAGTTGTTCATTCCCCACAATTGACAATGTCAATCTTCGGTTTCTTGAATTATTTTTTTCCTTGACCCATCCCTTTCATTTAGTTATTCATCAGGAATCCTATTAGGTCCTTTCACTTCTCACTCTATTTTTCCTGAGTGATAGAAGAATCCTCTTTAATGCATAGGTAATTGATACCTGTAAGTCTCTAACCTAAATGTTTCTTCTGAAACTCAAACACATATATTCATTCACCACATCCATAACTGAGCTCTTTATGCCTGCTTCCCTCATCCTGAAACCTGCTTCCTATCTTAATGACTGTTACCATCATTCAGTCAATTTCCCAAGAGAGCTTCCTTGTACTACCAACTCAGGACTTCCATTCACACATGTTCCCAAAGTCTACCATTGCCATAGAACCCATTAACCAGATTTTAAATGCCAGTTCACTTGTTTGTACCTACAATAGATTGTTAGTTCTGTGTATTTCTAGTTAAAATGTGGTATGGTCAGCTCTAAGATGCATAATAGTACTTAAAACATTCCTAAATGAATAAAAGAATGAACAGGTGGGTAGATGGGTCAATGGATGGGTGAATGGGTGGATGGATGAGAAGGAGAGCACTGTGTGTTTATAAAATTGAGAGTGTATTTGGAAGAACAGAATTTCCAGTTTGGAGTAGGGGGGTCAAGTTTGGTTGTGCAGTGACCCTAAGGTACATGAGAAAGATGATCCTAAATGAGATCATAGAAATCACAGCCATGTAAGAATCATTATGGTAAGAGTCCCAAAATGAAATATTTTAAAGGATCGGTAAAACCATGGGATGACTCACAGTATTAAAATAGCAAATGAAACATAACCTTTTGAATTGACTCTTAGATGAAATTTTAAATTCAGTTTTGAGGGATCCTAAGAAGTAGAATCAATTTTGAAAGAGTTCTAGGGGGTAAAATAAGGTAGTAAAAAAGAAGGGAGGATATCTCAGTGTATTGAAAATTTTTCAAGTGCTCATAGTCACAATAAATTTTATGTCTCCCTTGTTCATCTAATGCTTCTTTCATTTAACTTACATGTCACCTTGAAAATATTTTGGAGAAAGAGCCATTTATAAAAGGAGAGTTCTTCTCATTACTTAAAAGAGATACTCTCCTGTATGTTGTTTGAAAAGGTTTACTCACTGCTACTGTATTTCCATTGAAACTTGAAATGTGCAACATGATATTTGAAACTATTTTTTCCAATTTCAGCAGTTTAATGCTAAGTTATTAAACAATCTAAAGCAATTAGAAGAAATCTCTTATAGTTCTAGGGTTTTTTTTTTTTAACTAAAACAAAAAGGCAATTATTTTAATTTGATGGTACCTGTTAACAATATAAGAAACATTGTAACAGTCAAGCAGCAATACTTAAGTCTCATTACACGTTATCTGTATCACCACCAAAACTTTTTTTTGTTGAGGTAATTTTTGCTTATAGATTCAATCAATCTGGAAGACCAGTCCAAAAGGGAAATCCTATGTTGTCTATATGCTGTGATCAATGAACTGAGTGTGAGTGCAACTAAACTCCCATTTGACTCAATAATTACTATAGTTTTTTCAAAGTGGAATTATCCATGTTAAAAACAGAGATCGGTCATTCTCACCTAGGTCATTAAATTTGTTTTTCTGGCCACCTTTCATTTAGCCTGATGCTTTTCTGCTTAGGTGTGTTGATTTCGAGGTTTTAGGAAGTGAAGTCCTTCATGTTAGACCATGGTATGTGAAGACCCTGCTATCTCTGCTGCTCTGACCCCATTAAACTTTCAGGCTTTACTGCCATATTGCTTTTGTTCATGTGCAGTGTGCCATGAGGACACTCACTGGGGAGTCTGGCACCTGCCTGAACAAACCCTTTCCCTTTGTTCTTTCTCTTAGTGAAATATCGTCTATCAAAATTGCTTACTCAAATTTTACTAAATTTTTTAGGAGTTGGTTTAATAAAGTATTCTTTAGTACCTCTAACAGAAAAGCATTCCTTACATTAAAATGCAATGAGCAAAAACCTGGTGTCACTTGTGCGCCACTTCTCACATTCTATAGTATGTAATAATTATTTATATGAACATTCATCTCCCCTTACTAAGACCCTTGATGTAATCAATAGTCACTTTTGTTATTATGAGCCAACAAATAATTGCAGAATGTGCAAGACAATGTTAAGACATCTAGGCCAGCCTTGGTAGTACACGCCTGTATTCCCAGCACTTTGGGAGGCTGAGGAAGGTGGATCACTTGAGGTCAGGAGTTTGAGACCAGCCTGGTCAACATGATGAAACCACACCACTACTAAAAATACAAAAATTAGTTGGGCGTGGTGGCACACACCTGTAATCCCAGCTACTGAGGAAGTTGAGGTGGGAGGATCACTTGAGTCCAGGAGACACAGGTTGCAGTGAGCTAAGGTGACACCACTGCATTCTAGCCTGGGTGACTGAGTAAAACCCTGTCAAAAAGAAAAGA
>NW_012105487.1:2312293-2320082 GCF_000951045.1 Mandrillus leucophaeus | reverse complement strand
CATCACGCTCTGCTAAATTTTTTGCAGTTTTAGTAGAGACGGGGTTTCTCCATGTTGGTCAGGCTGGTCTCAAACTCCCTACCTCAGGTGATCCGCCCGCCTTGGCCTCCCAAAGTGCTGGGATTACAGGCGTGAGCCACTGTGCCCAGCCGAACTTTGATTTTTTCATTAGAATTTCTGGAAACGTTATTATATGTTGGAATATTAGTTAAACATGTATTTATTAACCTGTTTTCAGATTTAATGGTGACCCTGTCTGTTTCTGTTTATTGATGTCTAGCTATAGTTATGTTTACATCTATACCATATTATGTATCTATGAATGTATAAAAGCATCTAAATAGGGCCTAACACCTAATTGGAATTCAATAAATGTTTGCTTATTTTCTGATTTTAGATTATACCATATTTATACCAAATATACCATATTTCAAAATTTAGTAGTGCATTCTAATAAAGTTGAAGAACATTTGAATAGGAGGTTATGATGACCTCACTGTGAGGCCTACTGTTGTAGTCCGGCTATCTAAGAGCTGAGTTGCTTACAGTTTTATCTGTGTTTCTAAAGTTGCCGGGCGCCCCTTTGGAAACCTTCACTGAACTCTTGGTACAGAGGCCACTAGATGGGGCTTGTGGGCTTAGTACTTTATAGTTTAGAAAAGTCACTTAAAAAAACTCAGACTTCTCTTTAACCTATTCTGTTCTTTATTAACTGTAAAACTGTGAGCAATTACAATTAAAAATTTTCTTATATTAGCAAGTGTGCAACCTAACTATTGCCCTTGCAAATATGTGATATTCCTCAAAGAAAAAAAAAAATCTCCCTACAGCCAGGCACATTTATCTCTTTAGAGGCTAAATGCAAGACCCGGTTACCAATGTAATAGTAGTTTTCAAACCTGTCTCCTCATGTGGAAGAATCTCAGATACAGAATCCTGGAAGCTCTCGTTCCTACTTTCCAGGGCCAGAACATGCCTTACCATTATCATGAAGTTTGCTCCTTACCTATTGCTAATGTTTGTTTTCCTCTAAGACAGTGGTTCTCAAATGTTAATGCGCGTCAGAATCACCATATATGGTGAAGGACTTTTTAAAATACAAATTACTGTCCACAACCCCAGAATTTCTAATTCAGTGAGTCTAGGGTGGAGCCGGTGACTCTGAATTACCAAAAAATGTTCAGATGACGGTAGCACTGCTCATCCAGAGACTACACTTTAAGAAGTTCTGTTGTGTGCAAAGGCTCTCTGTGGATAAAGCACAAACCTTTCATGATGTAGCCCTTCTGTCTCAAGACAGTTCCTGTAACACTGCAACATTCATCTCTCCAGGCACTGAGACTGGGACTAGGACAAGAATTAAGTGGTGGTTTGTGTTTTCTTTGCATTTATGCTCCTAACCACTGGGTACCCAGCACGCTAAGTTAGATAAGGTTCAACCTCCACAACAGACCAGGGGCACATCTCTGCATCTTCTAACAACCAATAGCTAATACTCACTTGAAAAAATAAATGAAAGGTTTGACCCAAGGCATCAAAGCTTTGGATTCTGATTTTCCTTTGTCTCAATGGCTTTTAGATTTCTAAGACCTCCCTTTGCATTTCTCTCCATCTGGCCTCCAACCTTCCCAGATTCTTAATCCTACCATTTTTGAACCTCCCTCCCGAGTCCCTGGAGCTAGGCCCAGTGGTTCCTCACCTCACAGCCATATCCAAGCACTTCTCAGCCCCTGGTTTACTGACTTCCAGCACACTACCAGGCACCACTTTACCTTTACTGGAGACCTAGCTCTCCATTGCTTCATTACGTACTGTATCTACAGCTGGATAATTCAATTCTCCGTCTATTTATCCCTTCATCAGTCATTAACTACCTATGATATAGCAGGCACTGTTTCACCCTGCCACTATGGCTATAGTGGTAAAAAAGCCAGGCATGACCTCCCATCTTTTGCTATTTCCGTCATTATTTTGATTGATCTATCTTTTTGGATTTTGGATACCCTTATTTCCATCATCGTTTTGATTGACCTGCCTTTTTGGATTTTGGATACCCCTTGTTGTCACCAGCTTGTTGTTTTGCATCTCAGTTAACTTCTCAGCTTACAGACTGCTGGCTTCTGAAAACCATAAGCTTTCTGGCTTTTACATGGCATCTCAACTTCTATCGGAACATTCTGTTTTTAGACCCTTAAACCAGCCCTACCTCTGGCAACCTGAGCATCTTCCCCTTGCCTGACTTCCATCACACCTGCTGGGCTCCTGCATCTTCGTTGTTAATGTAATGACAATGCCTTAAATTATGTGGATTATATCTTCAAAGGTGCATTAGCACATCCCATCTCACTTGCCTTATTTCAAACAATTAACCTATCTTGATGGAAAGTTGGATTTCAAATATGTACCTTCATATAATTTTTATATTTTTATGATTTTACAGATTACTTAAATCTAACCTTATAAAGCTATTTTTTGCTCTTTTATATTCTAATAACAGAATAGTTGCTAGCATGTTATTTGTGTTCTTCAGAATAATCTACTCAAATTATTGTTTATTTAGATCAGATATTCACAGTCTCTGATTAAAATGATTTCTTGCATCCCAGAAGCTTCTGTATTATGTCAGCAAAATCGTGTTTACTTCACAGGCTCTGTCTGGTAAATACTTTTTGTGGTCTCCATGTGACAACATTGAATACATACCTGAATTCAGCCTCCTCTTTTAAACATTCCTACCTTGAAAAGACTAGTGACAAAGTAGCATCCATAGCACTGTTTAGTTTAAATTAATTACAACAAAGCTCGACAAAAATTGGCTTCGATATACCATTATTTTCCTATTTTCTTTCGATGTAGGCATTATATATAATTAAAGATGCCCCAGTATTCTACTTGCAGAAGTCATTTGCTAATGAAGGGGGGGATTACTGGGAAAGCATAAAAAGTTCAAACCACCAATAAACATTTTTGGAAGCTTGAAACTGAAAGACTGAAACTATTCCAGCACATGGAAGTTTTACCAAGCTCTTAACCTAATTATATTCCTGGTATGAGTTAGGCTCAATTTATTCACAAGGGGGATGCCACAAAGTGAAGCATATCATGAATACTAAGGGTAATAGAAACAATTGCTTCAGTGAGCCTAGTACTGTCACAGCAGCCGCGTCGGAACAGATGGCTCTGCGTTTATTCCAGTCTAGGGATTCAAATTGGCAGTAGTCAAACAAAAATCCTGAAAAGCATGTCAGCAGATGTGGATATGAGTTTTCTTTATTTAAAAAGCCATTCACATCATTCCACTGAAAATGCATGTGAAACTGGAGTTATCTGCCACTTTGGTTAATTTGCTTATTAGTGCATTCGACTTGTGGCCCATAATTTTAATATGTATAACATATATACATATATACTAGCAGCATAGTAATTTCTGACATATACTATTAACCTCAAGTTACTATATATACACTATTACTAAATTTTTGTATATGTATATTATATATTTACATGCCAGCTCCTTAGAAATGTGTTAATATTATATATCAACAGTTGCTAATTCCTTACATTAGTATATGCTATTTTTCATCTTTTGAGTCCACACTGCTGCTAGCATAAGAATTTTAACATTTTCTTTAAAAATAAATTAGTTTAGGCTGGGCACAGTGGCTCACACCTGTAATCCCAGCACTTTGGGAGACCCAGGCAGGTGGATCACGAGATCAGGAGATCAAGACCATCCTGGCTAACACGGTGAAACCCCGTCTCTACTAAAAATACAAAAAAAAAATTAACCAGGTGTGGTGGCCCTGTAATCCCAGCTACTCAGGAGGCTGAGGCAGGAGAATCACTTGAACCCAAGAGGCAGGGGTTGCAGTGAGCCAAGATTGCGCCACTGCACTCCAGCCTGGGCAATAAAGCGAGACTGTGTCTCAAAAAATAAAAGAATAAATAAACTAGTTTATTGTATTTTTTAATAAAGTATCCTAACATAGACTGTTAGAATTCTCCATTATGCCTGAAATGTATTGTGGTCAAATGACTACACTTGTTCATTAACATCTTTTTCTCCTTGCACGATGAGTAATTAATAGTTTCTTTGGGAATTAAGTAAAAACGAATTGACATTTTTGAGCCAAGAATCCTAAATTAGCTCTGGGATAAAACGAACACTCTTACATACTCCTCACCACCTAAAAAAGTCTCAATAAAAAGGGAAAAAATAAAGGATAGTATCCTGGTTTATAATCTTGTCAAACTGGAACTGTTTCCAGATGAGCATGGCCCTGTTACACTTTTACAGATGACACAGCTAAGTGCAGATGCCTAAAAGGAAGGGTGTCTGATGTCCTTGCTTTCTTAAAGTATTTACATAGCCTGAGCTTACTCATGGACTGTGTTATGTTGGGTTCAACAGCTAGACTCCAGCTGAACTAATTTATCGTGGTCTCTCTGTCCACAAAGGTTTGTCAAAGTAACAACTCACTATGCTATTGAACTAATAACTTGGTCACAGTGTATCTTTTAACATCTATAATAGATATTCTCTTTTATCAATGAGTAGACATAGTACTTGCTCATGATCTTCATTAGGCTACTTACTACTAGCTAAATGATAGATTACTTATACTATAATGTTATATTGCCAAATCTAACATACATAAGAAAAATATTCAGGGCTTAGTGGCTTTTTTTCAGTTTTATTATATGCTTTTAAAACTTTGATGATTTATGTGATCATAGAACTTTTTGTTCTGGTCCATGGGAAGATTGAATTTTTTACAGCCAAGTATTTGTACAGATTAAACAGATAAATTATTTGTACAGATTAAACAGATAACATCTGACATCATAAAAGGATAATGAAAAATTGTAGGTGAATTAACTGAACTTTAGATGAGGAAAGATAGCAGCTTAAATTTAAACAAAATTCTATGAATATGATTTACTACAGTTTTTATTGTGGACAAGCAATGTAGAGTGTATGGACTTAGATTTGAGTCACAAGCCAGGCACTGATGGCTTCCACTAATCTCTCAGTCGTGATGGAATAAAGTATAACAAATATGCTCAAATGTTTATTTTTTAGCATTCAAGGCAGGTCTTCTTAATTGGCAGTTTTTCTCCATGCTGTGGTCCAGCTTATGCATGAAAACTACAGGTTTGAAAAGGACCCACAGTTAACCTGATTTATACCACAGGGCTAAATTTCTTTTGTTTAACACTACAGTTTAAATTAGCGTTTTAATTTCATTTCCAGTTGTTGGGTTTCTGCACAAGAAAATCCATAATCTTTAAAGTTGCATTTTAAGAAATGGGAAAATAATATCCAATAAAAGAAAATTGGAAATAAGATACCGCAACAACAATTGAAGCGGAATATTTTCTTTGTGAATGTGTGTGTATTTGTGGAAATAAAGAGCAGAGGTAAATTCTCCAAATGTTAACAGTGGTCACCTTTAGGAATTATGATTATGGGTGATTTTTTTTATTAGCACAAAGACATTTATTCGTTAACCAAAGGGATGATCCTAATAATCCAACACTTTGAAATAGCTTCATGTAAAATGTTTGTGATAAAGATCTTTGAACACAGTAATGAAAAAAAAAAAAAGCAGCATAGAGATTTTCTCATTGAAATGAGCTTGTTCATTCTCCTAGCTAATTCCTGTCCAAAATGATGATGGAATTTTTATTCTACTTTTTCATAGCTCCAAGTACAGGTGACATTGTTCATTACACCATTCACCACTAATTTCTTATCTTTCAATTTTCTTGTTATTTTTCTTTGCTTCCCATCCCACTCCTGATGCTGAACCAATGCACCAGCTGTAAAGTAGTTCCAGGTGATTTAAATTGTCCTATCACTACTTTCTAATTGTCTACAGTGAGTAGATAGTACCTTTATAATCAGAAAAAGGTGAATATAAAACACTGTACTCCTTCAGCTACTAAAATTGTATATGAATTGTCTTATTAAACTTATCACCTATCTACACACCAGTTGCAAAATAATAATAATAATATATAATAATAATCCCCACTTGCCATAGCCAGCCTGGTTGTGCGCTACTACTCTTTCCTGGTAGTCCACAATAGTTAGTCCTTAAAGTTTTCTTCAATAAGTCCTGACTAGAAGGAGAAAAAAAATTAAAAGTGCTCACATGATATCATTGAGATGAGCTCATATAAGAAGATCCACAACATATAATTTCTTGTTACTAAATTAAAGTAAACCCAAACAAGGTACTATCACTTTTAATTTATTCTCAGAATATAGTTTGTGTTTGGGGAAAATCTGACTAATGGATGAATAAAATCAAGCAAACAAAAAATAAATACAATTTCCCTCTTGGTATGCTAGATAATTAATGCTTTGAATACATGAATCATTGCTATATATCATGCTAAGTGCTATGTAATGTTTTAAAAATCTTAAGATAGTACAATTTTGCCAGGGTAATATTGTTAAGTTTTAATATTTTAAATGTGCACATGTGGATTGTGTAAATGATAATGTATATTATTAGGATTTAAAAATTAGAAGATTTTTTAAATTAAAGCCCTAAAAGCAACTGAACAAAGAAAGCAAAACAGATACATAACCTACTAGAAATGAGAGCTCGGATTTCCCAACATCTCAGTTTAATGTTTATATGTTGTATCCCGTTGTTTCTCTAAAATGGGAAATTCTGCAATGAGAATGCAGAAGAAAGCAAAATGGTGAAAAAGAATTTGAGGTGGGCCTTATCCAGTCAATGGATTAAATTAAAATGGGAAGATGCTGTCCTATATTAAGCAATTGTAATAAGAACTTGAACAGAACATTTAAAGGATAGACAATAAGGAGGCTCAGTGTTGGGCAGGTTTGCACTGGGAATTAAGTGGCGGAAATAAAGATGTCATGGTAAGTTTATGTTTGTTAAAGATGAGAGTATTGAGAGCTGGGTTGGGAAACTAGAACTTTTCCTTCAAGAAGATAGGCATTCATTTAACATTTCAAATGTTTTTTTGCTTGTTTGTTTATTATTTTTTCACCAGGAATTAATAATCCAAAAGAACTGAGAAATTCAGAATTAATGGTCTTGGATTATATTATTTGATTAATTTGGAAAGAGGTTTACCTCCCTGGTTATTCCTCTGTTGCAGCTATATTTTAACAATTCTATCCAAATTTTGAAGGCATTGAAAAATGTCACTCAGAAGCTAGCTGCCTACATCTGGCCAAACAGAAAAACTGACTTTATTAGTAAAAAACTAGATCCATGACTTCAAAAACAATGTTCAAAATTAATCCATTTTCCAAAAAATGATCAAGTAACCCCACTTTTAAACTGATAACTTAATGTTTTGTTAATGTGAATTGAATTACAAAATTCAAAATGTTCATATTTCTTGAGACATCTGATGGGCATAATGAGTCAATTTAAGTAGATACAAAATTTAAAATTGTTATATCAAAGTTCTATTTAATAATTTTAAAAAAATTTATTCATAAACTATATTTTGATGACTTTCAGTGTTAAGAAAATTCTGATCGCCATGAGTATGTGAGGCTGAGGCGGGCGGATCACGAGGTCAGGAGATCGAGACCATCCTGGCTAACACAGTGAAACCCCGTCTCTACTAACAATACAAAAAATTAGCCGGGTGAGGTGGCGGGCGCCTGTAGTCCCAGCTACTCGGGAGGCTGAGACAGGAGAATGGCGGGAACCCGGGAGGCGGAGCTTGCAGTGAGCTGAGATCCTGCCACTGCACTCCAGCCTGGGCGACAGAGCGAGACTCTGTCTCAAAA
>NW_012105487.1:2310047-2312227 GCF_000951045.1 Mandrillus leucophaeus | reverse complement strand
CTAAGTAATTTGCCGATGAGGTAAAAAAAAAAAAAACAGGATTTACTCCAGCCTGGGCTACAGAGCAAGATTCTGTCTCAAAAAAAAAAAAAAAAAAAGTAAACATTTTAATACCTACCCTTGGTATGTCAAGGACATTGAAACAAAGGTGGCAGAAGAAACTATAGTCTCAGTTTACTGTGTATTGCTGAAGAAGTTGTTGACGTGGCTCTAATGTGTTAATGTTTGTTTTATGATATATACTAGTGTGTACTTTGTTTTTAATCCCAGCTTTAATAGAGGTAAAGTTGGTTTATTGAACAGGGTGGAACTGGTAGTGTAAGCAGATACCAACCTTATTCTTTCCCACCATTCCCCATTACATGTTTTCCCACATAGCCTTTCAAGACACATTTAGATAATAAACAGTATTTTATTTTCGCATTAAAATTCTAGTTCAGTATAATACCCAAGTATGCCTGGCCAGTGTGGTGATAAGCTCTTATGAAGTATAAGATTTTCCCTCTGTGAACATGAGCCTGACCCAAACATGGAAGGCTGAGGTTGGGATAGGTGGGTGAGGTCAGCTGCTTTTTTTCTTTTTTTATGCAGATACATATGGTAGCAGCACCATTTATTAATCCACTATTTTATTTCATACTTATAGTGTTGCATTTATTATATATCCAGTCCTGCATAAGTGTGTCATTCATTAGTCTATTTAACCATGTACCATTTCAATCCTGACTTAATTACTAAAATGTTTTAAAATAACATTTAAAATATAGTTAGCAATTTTGAATCACTTATATATAAATTTTAAGATTAAAACCCTTGGAAACACTGCTAGAATTTTTATTTTGATTGCAATAAATGTTTAGATTAGTTGAGGAATCATACCATATTTGTAATAGTAATTCTGTCAAATATGAATATGGTATGTTTCTCAACTTAGGTCTGGTTTTTCAATTAAGTTTTCTGATGCTTTTTATGAATTTAACTGCATATTTTGGTGAGATTTGTTAATAGATCTCTTACAACTTTAGTCAATAAGATTCTCATCTTTTTAAATAACATGATGCATTCTGGGTAATTCCTTAATATCATTTAGTTTACTAATTTTCTGTTTGACCTTATCTAATAGGGTATTTTAATCCAACCACTGATACTATTAATTTAAATTATATCACATTTTTAAAAATTATTAAAGTGTCATCTTAATTATTGTAATTTTATATTATCTATTAGATTACCATATAATTATCTCAAATTCATATGGCTCTAATCCTACCCTTTATTTTATGCGCTGTCTTTTGCATATGGTGTATTATTTATACTGCAAATTCATCTTTGGTTTGGCTTTTTCTTTTTTCTTTTGAGAAGCCTTCCAGTATGAGATACCATATAATGATCATGTTAGCTTGTTCCAAAACTCCATAAGAAATCTCTCATTAATTATATATACACAGAGTATAAATTTGAATATCAAACTGCTCTAGTTGAAGACCTAACCTCCTTGAAAATCTATTTAAAAAATCTTCTCCAGAGCCAGGAGAGCACACAAAACAATTTATTTCTATCACTAGAGTTCTTTAGAACTTTAGCCATTGGATAGATCTTTGAATCGGCAGCTCTCTGAGCATCTTAGCTTTAGGGAGTAGCCCCCTTTCCATTCCCTACTTCCTACTTCTCCTGAGGCCCAAGCTTTTAGCTTCTGTCTTTGTGTTAAAATTGTCTCCTTAAATAACTAAGAGCAACCCTCCAATCATCTCTTCACTGCCTACAAATCCCCAGTGAAAGATGAAACATTGGTTGTTCTAGATTTAATTCTTCTAGGAAACCTGAAGAAACTTTTTTTGTTGAAAATTTAGTTATGCCTTTAAAATAATTTGTGTTTTATTTTAATTCAGCCTATGTACGTGTGTGTAGTGAGAGAAAGTTTAGATCACCTTAGTCTACCATATTCTCTGAGGGTATGATTTTTAAGGTATCTACTCATTCTGAAGCTATATCTTTGTTTATTCCTTTTCTGGTAATTAATATGAAAAACCACATAAGTGATTATTTTAATGTAATCAAAGACCACCAAAATTAAACAAAGAAATTTACAAAGCCATGTCTAGTAATGTGCCAGGGTTGGGCGAACATACAACAGTGAAGAAATTCACTAAGTAATTTGCCGATGAGGTAAAAAAAAAAAA
>NW_012105487.1:2274199-2309997 GCF_000951045.1 Mandrillus leucophaeus | reverse complement strand
TTTCTCAACTTAGGTCTGGTTTTTCAATTAAGTTTTCTGATGCTTTTTATGAATTTAACTGCATATTTTGGTGAGATTTGTTAATAGATCTCTTACAACTTTAGTCAATAAGATTCTCATCTTTTTAAATAACATGATGCATTCTGGGTAATTCCTTAATATCATTTAGTTTACTAATTTTCTGTTTGACCTTATCTAATAGGGTATTTTAATCCAACCACTGATACTATTAATTTAAATTATATCACATTTTTAAAAATTATTAAAGTGTCATCTTAATTATTGTAATTTTATATTATCTATTAGATTACCATATAATTATCTCAAATTCATATGGCTCTAATCCTACCCTTTATTTTATGCGCTGTCTTTTGCATATGGTGTATTATTTATACTGCAAATTCATCTTTGGTTTGGCTTTTTCTTTTTTCTTTTGAGAAGCCTTCCAGTATGAGATACCATATAATGATCATGTTAGCTTGTTCCAAAACTCCATAAGAAATCTCTCATTAATTATATATACACAGAGTATAAATTTGAATATCAAACTGCTCTAGTTGAAGACCTAACCTCCTTGAAAATCTATTTAAAAAATCTTCTCCAGAGCCAGGAGAGCACACAAAACAATTTATTTCTATCACTAGAGTTCTTTAGAACTTTAGCCATTGGATAGATCTTTGAATCGGCAGCTCTCTGAGCATCTTAGCTTTAGGGAGTAGCCCCCTTTCCATTCCCTACTTCCTACTTCTCCTGAGGCCCAAGCTTTTAGCTTCTGTCTTTGTGTTAAAATTGTCTCCTTAAATAACTAAGAGCAACCCTCCAATCATCTCTTCACTGCCTACAAATCCCCAGTGAAAGATGAAACATTGGTTGTTCTAGATTTAATTCTTCTAGGAAACCTGAAGAAACTTTTTTTGTTGAAAATTTAGTTATGCCTTTAAAATAATTTGTGTTTTATTTTAATTCAGCCTATGTACGTGTGTGTAGTGAGAGAAAGTTTAGATCACCTTAGTCTACCATATTCTCTGAGGGTATGATTTTTAAGGTATCTACTCATTCTGAAGCTATATCTTTGTTTATTCCTTTTCTGGTAATTAATATGAAAAACCACATAAGTGATTATTTTAATGTAATCAAAGACCACCAAAATTAAACAAAGAAATTTACAAAGCCATGTCTAGTAATGTGCCAGGGTTGGGCGAACATACAACAGTGAAGAAATTCACTAAGTAATTTGCCGATGAGGTAAAAAAAAAAAAAACAGGATTTTTAAATGCTAGAAAGGAGAATTTCATGTCGACTTTGCAAATTAAGTACTTGGACAGGAGCACCTGCAGTAGGACAGAATGAGCCCATAGGTTTGTACACAGTTTGATACATTGAGTCCCATTGTTTATTGTTCAAGAAACAGTCCTCAACTTGCTCCAGTAAAAGTCTGATGTGCCAGGGTCATTCAGTGTCCTGGGACCTTTATCAGCTTCAGTTGGCCAGAACTAGTGGCATAAAACAGTTTTTTATTCTGTTTTCTCCTTAGCAAGTCTATGGGAATTCTTCTTTTTAAGTTAGTCATTTGTATGAAAGTGAAAATACAATAATTTTGATCTTCATGCTAGTATAGGCATAGATATCACTAACCTGATCTCCAGCTCAAAATATTAATATGAATTCTCTTAAACTTACTGAGATGTACTTTCTCAAGTTATGAACCACCATGGGCAATGCCTTAGTTCTCCAGAGAAGTAAACTAAATGATTATTTTACTCTTATTAAAGTCATACTTTAGAGCATTTTCAAAAATAAATGCCTGCTTTTCACAGTAATAAGAAATGAATTTTTTTTCAACTTCACAGAGCTGAGGCTCTCTAGACCTATTTGAGCTCATAGAACCAGAAAATAATCTTATGATTTGGTTTTAATAATACAAATTTAACTCCAGTTAAGAGGAAATAAAACAAACATAAAATAGTATATCTTCAACTTAACCCTACATTTTGAGATTGAAAAATTGTTCTACATCATTGTCAATTATCTTATGAGCCTGTGTTGCAACCAACTTAGAATATGTTGATTGATTCCCATGTAAATGATAATATTGACAGTATTCAATTTTTAGGTTCTCAGCAAACTCTGGGAAAGAATAAGTAAAGCAAGCAGCATTATTTTCATTTTACAATTTGATATTCTTCAGATAAAAACTACAAATACTGAATGCTAAGATTCAATTAATGGAAAATATTCAAAGATAAAATGTCATAACAGCTTTGAGCAGTAATGAAATGTTAACTTAAAGTTAAATGTAAGTATAAAATCAGATATTATGAAAACTTTACTGCAAAAATAGGGAACTCAGAGGAAGTTATATTTCAAGACCACAGATCCTAACGGAACTGCTGCTCAAAATAATACAAGCAGGAAATTGATCTTTAAAAAATCATTCTGGTAGACATTATCTTCTGAATATTTTATAAATATTATATAATTTTTAATAATTTTTAACCAAGAAGTTGTAAATGTAGATCCCTAATATAGGTTTTCATCTTTGGGCATTTCAGCTTTGAAATTTGAAAAAGAATCTTAATAAGATTTGAAAATTTGAAAAAATATCATAATTATCAGTGGATATAGCATAATTTCCTGAGACTGCAAGGGAAATCTTAATTAGCAATCATGTATGTGTAATATAATATTTGTTTTTCTAATATATATAATGAGTAAATTTTGGCCAGGATGTACATTATATAATAAATAGGTTTCTATAATAAAATATATTAGCTAGTGTTGGATATTTTGGCATGGGGAATTAAACACAAATGCCTAGTAAGTTTTTAAAAAATATTTACTCTCTTATGGGCAAAAACATTAAGATATTCAGTGAATTAGATGAGAAATGTTTTCCAGAAAAACTCAGAATTTGAGTTGGAATACTGGATTTGATTCTAACTCACCACTGACCGCATTGTCAAGGATTGGTGACATACTCACTTTGGCTTCAGTTCACTCATGTGTAATACAGTGTTTCATTGGTTGTTATGACGATCAGATGAAAAAATGCATATACAAGTATGTTTCAGTGGAAGATCATTATGTCCATATCACCTAAAAATTTAGTTCTGCTCATGCCTGTAATCCCAGCACTTTGGGAGGCCGAGGCTGGAGGATCACCTGGGGTCAGGAGTTTGAGACTAGCCTGGCCAACCCCGTCTCTACTAAAAATACAAAAATTAGCTGGGCGTGTTGGTGTGCACCTGCAATTCCAGCTGCTCAGGAGGCTGAGGTAGGAGGAACCCTGCAAGTGGAGGTTGCAGTGAGCTGAGATCGTGCCATTGCATTCCAGCCTGGGTGACAAGAGCAAAGCTCCATCTCAAAAAAAAAAAAAAAAATACATCTGAAGCTGTTCACTCAGGATGTATGAAAACCCTCCAAGTAACCTGTATTTACACGCATAAGTCAGCCTCCAAAATAAGTGAATACATCCACTTTAAGAATGGATTGCAGTAGGTTCTTATGTTTGTTGGACTCTTGAAAGGTATATTCTTTCCCTAGTACTTTTTTTTAAAACAAATTATTCATTTTCTGTCTTTTAATATATAACATTTTTAAGGCATGTTGACTTGATGGAGTGCTTGCTACCCCTTGAGAGGACTCAAAAATACTTTAAGTTAATTTTAAATCAAACTGTGATCTCAGTGGACTCAATTTCAACATGTCATGCCATATGATAGGGTGAATGAAGTCAATGCTTAAAAATATCCTTTTAGTTACCCTATATTTCCATACTGGATTCCAATGCTCAAGGTAATTCTTTGCACAATAAAAAGCAATTCCTCTCTCTAGCAGAAGGTGGCACTGCACCCTTCACTGTCATCCTGAGGTGGGTGCTGCGAAGAGATTATCCAACAATCTAGAAAGAAGCTGGGCTTTAGAACATTTTATTTGAAATAATGAGACACATGTGATTAATTTCCTAAAGAATAATTTTACTTTTGTCATTTTGGGGAAAGATGTGCACACTAAGTAAAAATGAACAGCTGTTGAGAATAAAAGGAAAATGCTTCATTTAGAATCTATTAATTTCTATCATCATTGTTCAGTACAATATTCTCAGACTTAATTACTCATGTAAAGAACAGTATGACTAAATGTGAAATAAAGTTTTCTTTACTCCCTTCAAGATTTGTTCTCCTTCTAACCACAAACTGTGCCACTGACATTTTATTATTTATTTTTTAACATAGAAATCCCACTAGGGTAACTAATTTCGTTCTGAAAACCATTGATTTATGTTGTGATTTGACAGTACCTACTTTGGCTTTTTTTTTTTCCCTGTCTTCTATCAGTCTCATGGGAGTAGATAAATCAATCATTACTGCTGGAATCTCTCTTTTGAGAGAACAGGGCTCTTTAAAAATACGAATTGCATATATAATATTTAAAAACCTGATTTTTAAAAAATTCCTGAGACAGTTGAGATAGCCTTCCATGGAGTTCCAAATGTATTGTTTGCTGATGGCAAGAGGAAAGAAAGGAGACAGTGAAAAGACATTGACAGATGAAAGAGGCTCAAATTGATTATATTTTTTAAAAATACAATAGGAATTCACGTTACTAAAAGCACAAGCACTCTATTAATTGTCGGAATCAGGAGTAAAAATTGCATCTTACAAGAGAAAAAGTAAAGGGAAAGGATAAAAAAAAAGTGAAGATGACTTTATTTTATGTATTTATTTATTTTGTACCCTCGATTTTGACTAGTTTTATTCCTATCCACTAAATCCATTACAATGCATGGTATGCAATAAACGTGAAACCGTATGAAAATACCTATGAGGCTCATTATTTAAATGAATCATTCCACATTTAATTGAATAGATGTAATAAGTAAATATAATTGCGCATAATAGTTATATATAACAGGGTTTTTCACATTTCTTTTTCCTAATTATAAAATAAAACTTCAGCAATATAAGTTTAATTTTTATTTTGAACATGGAGGAAAAATAATTGCTTAGTTGAAGTATTTGCTGGACTTCCACTTTCTGGTTCAGCGTCTAAGAAATTTGCAAATCACCATGCCACCCTACAACAGGTGAAAAGCTAAACAATGGAAAAGTCAACAGTCTCTCTTGGCTCTGTTAGAGAAGTGAGGTCACAAGGCAATCACTGCCCTAAAACTTGGAGAGACAGGCAGATACAAAACATCACAACTTACTAAAGCAGAAACTCACTTACTGAAAGCACAACAGGAACCGGTGTAGGGAGAGGATAACCTGATGGATAATTGATGCATTGCTGGAGGCTGAAAACTCCAGGAGTACCTAGTCATAGAAGAACCCTCATACTTGTGAATTTTACCTTCAGGAGCTTTACTAGGTCCCCACAGTGACTATCTGAGACAAATCCCTTTATGTTTCCAGCAGGGAGAGGAGAAAAGGAACCATTTAAAAATATGTCAGAACATTCTGTTCCTCTTAACATGGCCCGTCCTCAGGAGAAACTATTTTACCAGACTAATCTTTTGGGATTTTATTACAGCCTAACTTACCTGGGGGGAGGGAAATACCCGACTCTAGCCAACTCTAGTCTCCCAAGTAGGGCAAGGGAACTATACAACTCCAGCCACCTCCAGCCCTTCTGTCCTCACCTTAGTCAGGGACAATGAGAATGACTTGTGAAGTTCAGAATCCAGAAGTACGGGCTCACTAAAAGACTGAGCCTAAATATTAGATTGTAGAACAATTCCCTTCCTCCTACAGCATGCCACTACATTACTGAAGGCCTATTTACTTCGGTTTCTTACACCCAGTACATCGTGTCTGCCATTCCACACACACACACACACACACACACACACACACACACGTTTCAAGAGACTGAACAAGTGTGAGAATCAGAGTCAGATATGGCAGGGTTTTGGAATTATTGGCCAGGCATTTTTTTTTAAAGCTATGATTAATATGCTAAGAGCATTAATGGAAATACAAGAACAGATGGATAACGTAACCAGAGAGGTAGAAATGCCAGGAACGATTAAAGAAAGTGCTGTCAAATAAATGAATAATGCTTTTCAATGGGCTCATTAGTATACAGGAAAGAACTGAGGAAAGAATCTCTGAGCTTGAAGATTTCACAACAGACACTTCCAAAACTGAAAAGCAAAAGAGGGAAAGGAACAGAAGTAACATTGGGAGAAATAATGACTTACAGTTTTCCCAAATTCATGTCAGACACCAATTCACACATCCACAAAGCTCAGAGAACGCCAACCAGAATAACTGCTTAAAAAACTACACCTAGGCATATCATGTACAAGCTTGAGAAAATCAAAGATGAAGAAAAATCTTGAAGCCTATAAAAAAGCAAAACTAAGAATTACATCTGACTTCTCCTCAGAAACCATGCTAGCAAGAAGAAAGTGGAATAAAATATTCAAAGTATTGAGGGGAAAAACAAAACAGCAGTGGAGAATTCTCTACTCTATGAAATTATCCTTCAAAAGTGAAGAAGAAACACTTTCTTAGGCAAATAGAATTTTAGAGAATTTGTTGCCAGTGGAACTGCCTTGCAAAAAATCTTAAAATAAGTGCTTCAGAGAGAAGGAAAATTATATAGGTCCTAAAATCCTATCTACATAGAGAAAGGAAGAACATCAGAGAATGAATAAATCAAAGTAAAATTCGAAAAAATTATTTTTCTTATTTTTAGGTGCTGTAACATTTCTTCAATAGTAGCAACAATGTTTTGGATTCCATATACTTATACATTATATATGCATATGTATGCTTATACATAAGTGAAACGAATAATGATACAGGAGATAGAAGGAATTAGATTTTGTTATAAAGTAATTGCACTGCTTGTGAAGTGATACAGTGTTTTTTGGAAGTGTATGTGGATTCATTTAAAATGTATATAGCAAACTCTAAGACAACCATTTGATAAACTAAAAAAAGTACAATTGATAAGCTAAGATAGAGAAAATGAAATCATATAAATAAGCTCAATTAAAACCACAAAAGGCAGAAGGTAGAAGAAAAAAATAGAAACAAAGAACAAGAGCATCAAATAGAAAATTATAACAAATATGGTAAGTTTTACTCTAACTGTATAATAATTACCTTAAACCTGAAAGTTCTAAATATACCAATTAAAAGACAGAGATCATAAGACTAGATGAAAAATTAAGACCTATATGTTATCTATAAAATACCCACTTTAGATATAAAAACACATATAGATTAAAGCAAAAGGGTGGCCAAAGATACACCATGCTAACACTAATCAAAAGTAACTGGGATTAGCTATATTAATTTCAGACAGAGTGAGCTTCAGGCAGGAAAGTTACTGGAGATAAAAAGGGGCATTATATAGTGATAAAGGGTCATTTACTCCAAGAAGATATAGCAATCCTTAATGTGTATGTACCTAATAACAAAGTGTCAAAATACATAAGGCAAAGGCTGATAGACATCTCACCATTAAGGTATACAGGTGGCATATAAGAATATAGGATGTTCAATGTCGTGTCATTAAGAAATTATAAATTTTTAAAAATGAGATATCATTACACATCTATAAAAATGACCAAAATTCACAACACTGACAACACCAAATGCTGGTGAGAATGTGGACCAGCTGGAACTCTCAATCATTGCTGATGGGAATGTAAATGCTACAACCACTTTGAAAGAGAGCTTGTCAGTTTCTTAGAAAACTAAACATACTCTTACCATATGTTCCATCAATTGCACTACCCAAATGAATTAGAAACGTATGTCCATACTAAAAGCAGTACATGGATATTTACAGCAACTTTATTCATAATGCAGAAAAGTTGGAAGCAACCAAGTTGCCATTTAGTAGGTGAATAAATTGTGGTATATCTAGACAATGGAATATAATTCAGTACGTGTAAGCTATCAAGTTATGTAAAGACATGGGGGAGTGTTAAATGCTCTTACTAAAAGAATGGAGCCAGTTTGGAAAGGCTCAGGACTCTGTGATTCTAACTAAAAATGCTCCTCAGCTTCCAAATGGGGTTGCACGCTCATTGTAAATTGTAAATATTGTAGGTTGAAAGTGCATTTTTGACTTAGGATATTTTTAATTTACAATGGGTTTATCCAAACAACCCCATTCTAAGTCACAGAATGCAATGAAGGTGTATTGCTCTTGCACCACAGTAAAATCAAGAAATTATAAATCAAACCATTCTAAATTAGGAATTGTCTGTATATAATATTCTGGAAAAGGAAAAATTATGGTGACAGTGAAAAAATTAGTGGTTGCTAAGGGTTAGGAGGTGAAGTGGGTGAACAGGTAGAGTACACATAATTTTTAAGGCAGTGAAGCTATTCTGTATGAAACTACAGTGGTTGATACTTGTTATTACACATTTATCAAAACTCAGAGAATGTACAATACCAAGAGCAAACCCTAATGTCAACTGATACTTTGGATGATAATAATGTGTCAATGTTGGTTCATTTATTATAACAAATATACCACTCTCGCAGGTGGAGTTGATAATGAGGAAGCTGTGCAAGTAGGGTTGGGGGTATATGGGAACTCTATACTTTCCATTCAGTTTTGTTGTGAACTGCTCTAAAAGTTTATTAATTAATATATACATATGGAGCTCATTTTTTAAGGAAATTATCCAATATTTTATGGACTAGGTTTAGTAAGTAAAAACAAATGCATGATAACAGTGATCATTCCTTTTCTCACATTTCTTTCTTCTAAATTGTCTTAAAATTATAAAAAGCAATATGAGTTTATTTTTAATTCTAAATGTGAAGAAAACTATTGTTTAGTTGAAGCATTAAGTAATTATGAAATTCGATGTCTGTTGGAGAGAACAGTGTTTATTAATTTTAACTGGCTAGGGAATAATTTAAAAAGCTTTCACTTTAGATTAATTTTATTTCTATGCCCAGATATGGGATTGCAGACTACTTAAATGTAGAACATAATTTACCGCAAATAAGTTTAATAACATTATGTTTGCATGACAAATACACACATTTTTCATTATTACTTTTTTTTATTTTGAAATAAGTTTACCTGACAACCATAATCATGAAAATTTACTGAGAATTTATTAAAAACATATTGCTACCGGGCACCATGGCTCATGCCTATAATCCCAGCACACTGGGAGGCCAAGACGGGCAGATCACAAGGTCAGGAGTTTGAGACCAGCCTGGCCAACATGGTGAAACCCCATCTCTACTAAAAATACAAAAATTAGCTGGGTGTGTTGGCGAGTGACTGTAATCCCATCTACTCAGGAGGCTGAGGCAGGAGAATCTCTTGAACATGGAAGCCGGAGGTTGCAGTGAGCCGAGATGGTGCCCACTGCACTCCAGCCTGGGTGGCCGAGTGAGATTCTGTCTCAAAAATAAAAAAATAAAAAATATATTGTATATTATGCTCAGATAGAAGTTTCAAGAATATTATTCACTTTCTGCCTACAAAATTCTACATTGAAATAAAATATTTTCTTTTTCCAATAAAAAAGCAGAGTTTACTCGTTTGTAACTCAAAATGGAATCAAGTAGCATATTTGCATTTATATTATGAAGCAATACAAATTCTGAACTCCATATCTGCAGTACTCTGAAAGAGTAACAGTATTCGCTTTATTGTGTGTATGTAACTAACAGGAAAGGAGAATCCCCAGAGCAGTTTCCTATATTGGATAATAGATAAGAGAGAATCCTATATTGGATAATGAACAAGAGAGAATTATTTAACTCCAGATTTGATTAAAATATCTCTTAAGAATGATTATAGTTAAACTCTGAAATGTAAACTTAAACCATTTTCCTATCATTGTAAGCAAATTAATCCGGCAGTTATACTCACTCCCTGTTGGAGTTCTCAGGAATTATTGACACTGTTTAGGCAGGGTCTAAGTTGCTACACCCATTCAGCTCTGCCCCAGAAGTCCTGCATCCCTTCTGATACTTCCATAATTAAATTACGTGTACACTACATTCTCTTTCAAGAGGCTTTTATTGGCCAAGAAGATTAACCACTCCATTCTTTGTTCCCATTATAATCCATACAGCTATTTATTGCGCAGGTAATTATGTACTACTATATTTTTACTTATTTATTTCCTCTTATCCAACTAGATACATTTTAAGGGGAAGAGAATATTCTTTTTGAATCTCCAGTGTTTAGTACCATGGTGAATTCAGTGCCTGGCCAATAGCAGAAACTCAACAGTAACTTGAGACATCTTTGTTATGCGAATGAAAGGAAAGAAGGGAGGAAGAATAATGGAAATTATCATAGTTTATGGAGTCCATTTAAGTACCATTACCTCTTTATGGCAATTGACTCTCATAATAACCTTATGAAGTACAGATTATTGTCCTCATTTTACAACTAAAAACAAAAGGTAATGATCAGAGAGTTTATACACCCTGCCTGAATTCACACAGTTCATCCTGTGTGTTTGGGATGCAAACAGTGAGTATTTCTGACTCCAGAGCCACACTCAGGACATGACAATGTTCAGAAGGTGTGTGATGCGTGCTATAGGCTCTCCCTCATAAAAACGCACTTGGTCCTAAAACCATTACTGTGGGCTAGATATTAGGATCCATTATTTGCAGATGAGAAAGAAAACAGTTAAACAAGTCTCCTGTCTGAGCAATTTAAAAGGTGCTAGGATACAGAGATGTCGTGATTATAAGTTCAAGATTCATTCACTGCCTCAATCCTGTCTTATAATGCTTTTGCATATTTCCTCACTGAAAAATAGTATCCTCATTCAGAAATTGCATAATGGTCATAGCTAAGTAAGTTTGTTCTGTGAATTTGGAAATCCGTTTCAGTTTGCTGCAGCCTGCAGGTATGCTCAAATGCATCAGAGAGTAGACCAGGAAAAATAAAACTCAAGTGTAAAAGGAATGAACAGAGGGTGTATATTAGGCTCTTTCTGACCTAGTATTAGCCTCCCCATCAGATTTCACTTCTAATGTTCTTTCTCCAACAACATGGTCTTTCAGGCCTTTTCCTTGTAATCTAAGGTACAGTGAGAAGGAACGTGATTTTAGGGTCATGATTGAACGGCTAACAGAGCACAAATTCAAAGACTTCTTTTATCAGGAAAAAAGAAGGTTATTTTATGGTAATTATCATTGGAAATTCTAAACCTTAAATCAGAGAAGCATTAGCAGTCAAAGATCTGTGCTGTAGATTTGTGGAGTTTGTATTACATTAAGGATACTTTAGAAAGGCATAAATTAAAACAAATGATAAGAATTGAAAATGAATCTGAAAATCAAGCCACTAAGACTGCATGATCCTTCAAGATAAATCAACATTATAATATAATTTAATATTAAGCTCTATGCATTCTCTTGTACAATAAAATATTTTTGATCTATAGACAGCCAAAAAACGGTGGTGGTGGTTTTTTCTAATTCAGTGTTACATATGTGCAGTGCCTAAAACTAAACAAGACAGGGCCTAATCAGTATCTGGTATTATAAATTTACAAAAGATAAGTAAAAAAGAATTAAGCCAAGCTCTGTGCAAAGTGTGTTATCTTTATTAGGTTTATAGTCATTATTTAACGTTTAAAATAACCCCTTGAGTTAGGAGTGCATTGGCTCCAAATTAATTACCAGTATATTGATCTTATTGTCTGGCAAGTATCTGAATCTCAGATTCAAATCCAAAATTTTGGGAGGCCAACTGCTTTTCATGACTACACTGCATTCCCATTCATATGCTCCTACTGACACCATGTATGTACATGGGTCAGTAGCCACGGTGAAGTTAAGGACACAAGAACAAACCATTGATTTAGAATCATAACTGAAGCTAGATGACAGGGCACATGGCAAACACAAAATATCTGGCAAGGTCAGTTTTGATGAACAGTGACTGTAATAAACTCAAATGATACTTCATTTAGAATAAGTTATTTACATATTTAACAAAAATCATAGCCTTTAATTACTTAGGTTTATTTGTCATTAACTTTATCCCTGGTTTTCATTGATCTACCCATTCATCTACTCAGCATATGCTTCTGTGCTCACTGTGTACCAGGACTCAGAAGGGGGCTCTGAGAGTGACCTGAAGAGTGAATAGGGGTTTAAGGAGAGTGTAGCACTTTTACCAAGGAGGCGGAGACCCTTTGGCATGGAACTGCCAAGGCTTTCAGGATCTGAAAGAGAGCCAGTGAGGCAAGAGCCCAGGGGAAAGTGGAAGCACAGTGGAGAACGAATTAAAGTTAATTTTGCTTTTCATTAATACTATCTTCAAAATTTACATTTCTAGCGTAATATTTATTGGGGAAAAAAGATGTATCCCATTGAAAAAAAGTAATGCTGCATGATATGCTAACAATAAAGTACTAAGTGTCTATATAAAATATTTTGAAAACTTTGAAAAATTAATATCAATTTTACAGCCATTTATGCTGATACCGCCTAATATTTTATAAGATTTAATTAGAGAGATTGTTTTATTTTAAAGGTATATACTTCTTACACAGGAATATGAATAGAAATAAAGATTTCTATGTACAAAAGCATTTAATATATATATTTAATGTCTATTTTAAATTTTAATTGAAATGATTTTTTAAGAGGGAAATGTCTGGGTTTCATTAGGTTTTTATTGTTCTATATTTAATCAGCCCTAAAATATAATTACAGCCCTAGAATATAATTACTCTCAAATGAAAGCTTTATTATAATCTAACCGGCCCCACTAAAAATTTTAGTCATGAAGTCTCAGAGAAATTTCACTTTTGTTTGTAAAACTTTTCCTATGGCCCCTCTGTTCACGATCCAAAGGCAACATTTCTCTAGCTGTTCAGCTATTCTGTTTTCTGCTTTCTAACATGCCAACATCAAAAGCTGTAACTCTGCCCTTTCCTCTTCGTATCCATGTCAGACGCAGGGTAACTGGGAGAGCTTTCAATATCAACAGCAGCTCATCTTACTGATAAACAGACGCAAAGACAGAAGCAGATGGTTTCTAGGCACAGAAAGCAGTGGGTGAAAGTGGTGCGCTCCTCTTTCTATCTTCAGAGAGTGTCAAGTATTTTATCCTGGATGACAGGCTCCTAAGTTAAAATAATATTTATTTGGTAGGCCTGCTATACAGGAAATGTTAAGATACTGAAAACAGTACGCTGGAAACAATATGAAGTGAGTGAACTCTGAAGATGAGGGAAGCGAGTCGCACCACTGACAGCAGTGGGGGAGAGCAGCTCTGACAAAGTCTCCACTCCTGCGAAGAGCTCATTAAAGCACCTCCTTCTTAAAGGGTATTCCTAAAACCCTCTAGAAGTTTCTTCTTCCCGTCACTCACAATTTCCTTTCTCTGAGCTTCCAAGGATGTGAAAAAATAATAAGATAAAATCCCCCAGACCATACATTTTCTTACAGACTTCATATAAATAGAGGGATATACGACAGATATAGACGTAAATAATATTTATATAAATAAGTATATCTATATCCATCTATATCTGTAGAATGTCTATACCTATCTATATCTTTATAACTATATTGATCGCTGTAGATAGATCTAGATATCAGGAAGTAAAAGGGAAGCTGGAAAATACAATTTATATACAAAGATTAAATCTTTGCTCAAATCACTTGAAGGGCATCCCCATATATTTTTTGTTATTGGGGTTTGTTTGAGACAGGGTCTCGCTTTTTCTCCCAGCCTGGAGTGTGGCGGTACAACCTCAGCTCATGGTAGCCTCAACCCCCAGGGCTCAAGGGATCCTACCACCTCTTCCTCGCAAGTAGCCTGAACCATAGGGCATGCACCATCACACCCGGCTTATTTATTTATTTATTTATTTATTTATTTATTTATTTATTTTGTATTGTTGTATTTTTGCTAGAGATGGGGTTTTGCCATGTTTCCCAGGCTGGTCTTGAACTCCTGGGGTTAAGCGATTCGCCTGCCTCAGCTTCCCAAAGTTCTAGGATTACAGGCATGAGTCACCGAGTCAGGCACCCGTATGTCTTAAGATAAATTCCAGATGTCTTACTGCTTCCCACACAATTCCATATGATACTCTACTTCCACCTCTACCACTCTGACTCATTGCATGCCAACAGTAGTACATTGCAGCCACGTGGGCCTTCTTTGATTCCCAACATGCCAAACAAATCTTTGCCTCAAAGTCCTTGCACTTGTTCTTTTCCTATTCCTGGAATTCATGTGCCTGACTCTGGACCTGAGGCTTCTTATCTTTTCAGTCTAAAGTCAAATATTGCCTTCTCTGAGGAATTATTTCTGACTTTATCTGAAGAATTCAGCTATCCCCTGGTATCATAGCACCCTATTATTTTATATCAGAGAAATTATTCCAATCTAAAAGTGTCTTGTTACATGTTTGTTTATATATTACGTATTTGTATATGGTATGTCTCTCCACACTAAAATGTTACCTTCATGAAAACAGCATCCTTACTGGTGCTACATTCCTCTATGTCCTTTTTCCTAGGATGGAGTCTGTTACTAAGAGATGTACAATAAAAATTTCTTCTGTTGATAGATTGGTTGATATCTCATTGACCAATCATAGATATGCTCCTTATTAATTAAGTAATAATACTTTCTTAATGATGATTTCCCCACAGCGTTCTAAAGTCCAAATTGATGACTTATAGTTCAGATATTTGAATGACCAAATTAGCTCAAATATTATTCTTGCTTCCATCCTGAATGTGGATTAATGTGGACTGATGTGGATTAAATGTAGGCAGCCTGGCAGTAAGTAAAGTCAGGACATAGAAAGACATTTTTCCCATCAAGACTGATGTCAAGAGGAAATCACCAGCAGTCTACCCTTTGAAGCCAATGGGAAGATTGCTTACTGGCCTGATACATTTTCACTTCTGATTCAGAGTGGGCATTTGTACAATCTTTGCAACTAAATTATAGCTATAAAAGGATCCAAAAAAATTATTTCTGATAATTTGGGGAGAGGAGGTCACATCTCTATCTCAGAAACAGAGAAATGGTCACATACTAAAAATGTGAAGGAAAATGGTGAGTCTGAACCAGGTCTTATTCCATTAATTCCATACCAAAATTGAGACACCAAAGAGATAGCAGACACACAGAGGATAAGTATTTTTCATAAGCAATATTGGTTTTTGTATTTCATTTTAAAAAGTGCTTAGCATTTAGGGGAAGCCAAAAAATACTGTTTGATACTCTTCCATGGAAAAATAATTTGCCACTAACTGTGACACATCAATGCTACATCAAAGGAAATTAAAGAGAGTTCAATAGTACTAAAGCCTAGGGCATGAGTCCCTTTTACCATTGGATTTTTGTTGCCACATAGGTTATTGCTTCTGTAAAATATGCATATGTGATCATTGCTTGGTTAGGAAGCAGAAAATAGTATTTGAAAAGTGCATTTTTCTGTTTTACTGCGCAGACCTGTGTCTTTCAGTCTCCACAATCAGCCACTTCTAGCCTGATCCACTCAATATAAAAAGATATGTAAAATATCTGGGGTTCAATTTGTTAATTCCCAAATCACCCCTTATTAAAGTTGGATGTAAATTTAACAAATTAATCAATAGACTTTTCATTTAATTCCAAAATATAAATGTCTCCAGTTATAGAAAATGGTTTATTCTCAATATTTGAGATAAAATTGAATAATAAAATATATTTCATAAAAATTTAAAGGAGGTTCCATCATTGTTGGAAATAAAATATTGACTTGAAATACTGTCTACTTTCAGTTAGACTCTAATTACAAAGAGAACATTGATCATTATTTTTATAATTTGTATGTTTGGCTATTTTATAGGTAAATATTAAAGGCCCAATATTCCAACACTACTAAAGAAGTAATAGAATTGGATCTATCCTGGGGCTGTCTTCTGTACACCCAAGAGACTTGCCCCTTTGAAATAAATCAAAAAAACATTGAAGTTTTATTTTAAAATTCAGGCAGAAATGTTGACACTGCCTGTATCAATTTAAACACAATATATATTTTTTTAAAGCCACAAGAAATCCCTCTAGACTACTGTATATAGCATTATGTCTCAGGAATTTCTTTAAGAAAATAGGTACAGGTAACAGCTTGCAATATATATTTTTTAAAACAAAACTTTAGAGCAAGCTGAGGATTACCTGGATTTTGTTCGTATGTCATGCTGAAAAACACCTATGCTTGCCTAAGTCTTTGCTCAATGTATTTTCATTGAGAATATGAAGCACAGTCATTCTAACTTTAAATTTGGCCAAGCTTTGTTTTGATTATGTAAGAACATACCAGGAAAGGATGACTGTGTACTTTGAATTTGTCTTAATTTTCTTTCTTTTATATTTCCCTTTTTCCAAGTGCCAAATAAAATTTTTCTCACATGTTTTCTTTTAAAACATGAGTTCAGAATACAATTAAGAGGAAAAAAATCAACCTCAATGAGTGTTTCATTCACATCTATGAACCCTATTGTGCTCTTACTTGATGTGATTAAGTGACATTTGTTGTCACACAAAACGATTACGAATATATTACCCTTAATCATAAACATTTGCTAAGCACACATTTTTCTTTTTTTTTTTCAGTAACAGTATTAGCCAGAGTGCTTTTGGTGGTAAATACAAGACATTTAACTCGAATGTACTTAAGCAAAACAGGTAATTATTTGGCTCACATAAACTATGCAAGGTCTCAATAAAAGGAACTAGAAAATTATAACAGTTGAGATTCTACCTCTCAGTTTCTGTTATGTTCGAAACAAATTATCTCAGACTATTTTTTGAAAAGGTTAAAAGCATGATTTCGGACATTATCAGTGCTTATGTCCTCATACCTATCTAAAAATTCCAGCTTTCAGCTTCATTTTGTAAAACCCTGGGGGAGTTTCCAACTGGATTGGATTGGGTCATATGCCCAAAGCTAGACCAATCATTGTAGCTAAAGAATTAGGTACACTGATTGGACGAGCCCTGGTCAGGTGGCATCATTAAATCAATAACTGTAAGTGTGGAGTTGGCTTCATGGGAAAAGATGCTGCCTCCTGTTCTGACCTCAGGGTCAGAGTATGAGAAATGTATCTAAACTGAAGAATTCAGGACACATTTCCCAGAATAAATTGGAGGAATGTAGGGAGAGCAACACACAGACACACAGACAGACAGACAGACACACACACACGGGAGGTTATGCCTTCTCTCTCTTCCTATTCTTTCATCTTTCCTATCATTAAGCGTATACTAAACGTCATCATCTCTGGACTTTAGTGAATGCCAATGGTAAAGATCTGACATTGTTTGAGTTATTCACAATCTTTATTCTGTAAAAGTTCGAGATGCCATTATTTATGCCTTTTACTCTTGAGAAGAAGAAGATATTAATGTTATGGACAAAAATGTAAACTTTACATAAAATAGTGGATGAGATGGTTGAAAATGGTATTTCATCAGTTCTAAGTTACAACTGTGACACGTGGTTAAATTTAATATTTGATACATTGCTGTTAGCCAAGTAGCAGCCATGGCACATTGTCACTTCAATTGATGATGTGCATGGTTGATAATACAAGTGTTGGGTTCAGCTGTCATAGAAGATACCTTCAAAACAGGTTACACTATGGTTCAGTGTGAAAACAAAAAAAATTGTCTTTGCAGAAAGTTACTAGAACACAGCAGTAATGCATGCATTTGATATTCCTGAAGCAAATATTTAGCTTCTGAAGAATGAACTCCATTCCATTTCTATTCTTTTGTAACAAAAACAAAGTGTTTTAGAAGACCTAAGATAGCAGGATTCCCACAAGTAGATGAAGCTATGCTAGGTTACCGGTTCAGGTACAATGCAACTACAGGTAGAGGAGATTGCTAGATGTCTTGAAAGAGACAAAAGAAATTTAAGAACACAAGAATATTGAATGACTAAATTATGTAGGATTATTATTAAGATATCATGTCAAACCTTGCCAGGAATTTTCTTCAGTGTACATAAAGCAATAATACATCTGACAATTGATGGAGTCTTTGATGTCAGTAAAATACAGTAATAAGAGAAATTGATTTTTACTTCATGGAAGTTACTTTGGCAACATTGTGATGTAGCAGGATTGTTACACTAGTAATCAGATTACTTAAATTTTAATCTTTGGTGCTAGCACCAATGTGCTGTCTAGGGAAAGTCAATTAAATACTTGGGTCTTCATTTATACTACAGAGATTTTGGACTACATTAAGTCAGAAGTCAGTCTCAAACATGAAGTGACATGATTCTAGATGAACTAAAGAATGTAGAAATGATTCATTATTTCTTCATTTTAAGAATGATGGTTTGAAAATACTGTAACTGTAGCTTGGTTGCTGGTAATTTCCAGAGGCCAGTATAATATTTTTACTTTCAGTTCTGGAAGAATTTATCTAGAATCACATACTGAATGTTTCCAGTTGAGATAGATTTAGCATGCAAAACAGGCTACGTTTTGTGTTTTTTTAACCTTCAAAGTGTTTGTTATTTTGACTAGTGTTTATAGATTCAGACAGATTAGTGAGGCAGTAAATAGGAGAAAATGCTAAAGGACAGCTAATCAAGTGAGTGGGAAGCAAATAGCCAATTACTATAGACTACCGTTATAATTCAAAAGTATGTGAAGCATTATCATTTTGATGCAGTGTTTTTAGACCAAATGTTGTAACTAGAACAAATGGTTACACACTAGCACACTCGAGAATATGGTCATTAAGAACCAAAGATTTTCTAATAAGAGACGGTAATCTTTCTTTCTCAGGCCACAGGCAGTTTTAGTGCTCATTTATTGAAAACGTAGTGCAACATTTTAAAAAGTCAAGCACAAACATTTTATTGTATTGAATTCTTAGGGTCTGAGAACCTGAAGGTCACTTGAGTTATTAATATAATCCTTTCCCCATCTTTAAGAATTATATAAACTAAATTATCCCACATTCTTTCTACTGAAAAAACACTGAGAAAAAAATAGACAAGCGAATTCCATTATCTCCTATGATAGCATTTCTGAAGCATTTTTTTTTACAATTAGTATCATGTCAACTTTTCAAGAGAACTTATGCTCCTTACTTATTAATTTACAAGAAAAATATAAAATATTAGTCCTAGAAGAAAGGCTAACAATCATACAATAATGTTTGATTTTAGAAATCAAGCAACATAGTACAAAAAGCTTAAATATTCACCCCCATAGAACTAGTTGATGACAAACTGGATGTGGAGCCCAGATCTTTTAATTTTTCCTTTAATAATTTAATATTTTTCACATTTTACGTTTACTTTAAAACCAAAATAATCTCTAGCAATTGATTATGCCACTCCTTTACCATCCAGTCATTTGACTACAACTTCTGAAAACTTGCTAGGAAAAAAAAAAAACATCAAACGACAGAAGGAAAATCTCGATGACTCACAGGCAGAATAAATAAAAAGACAACCACAGCAATGGTGAATCTCGGTAAAACTGCTGAAATCAAAATCAAAGAGAAAATAATAGAAGCAGCCAGAAATGAAAAGCCTCTTTCTCAAAAGAAAAAAAGTAATAAAACTAATAGATAACTTCTCAATAGTAAAACAACATTGAAGTCAGAATGCAATGGTTTAACATCTTTAAAGTGTGAAAGAAAATAACACCTAATCTTAAAGCTCATGTTATGTTAAAACATTTCTCCAATATGAAAGGAAAATAAAGGTGCTTATAGACAATCAGAAAAGAATGGGAGAATTTGTTTCTAGAAAACTTATGTTAAAGAAAATACTAAAGGGATTGTTCAGGCAGAGGAAAATGATCCTAGTGAATTAAATAATTAGAATACAAGCTAGGAAAAAGTAAACGGTTTTAACTTTTTCTAAGACCCTTGCAATGTCTGGGAAGTGGTAACATTACGAATATTGATTGCCCAGAACTAGCCAGACTCCAGAGTTTGATGGTACAGTTCCTCAGACTACAGACTTCAAAAACTAACAGCAAGAAATCAGGGTCCAACTAGAAAATTAAAGGGAAAAGTCCACACAACACTACCCTCTCTTTTGACACCAACTGCAAGTTATGAGAGTTCCCACAACAATTCTGCTTTGATAATTCCACTAGAAAAACTTACAGAACTCGCTGAAAGCCATGATGCTATTAAGCTTACAGTTGTGATTTATCATAAAGAAAAGATACAGATCCAAAGGAAGAAACACATAGGGCAGAGTCTGGAAGGTTTCCAAACATGAGCTTTCTACCCTTTTCAGAACACATTACCCTCTGGCAACAATGTGTGACAAAACACACGGAATGTTGCCAATCCAGGAAGCTCATAGGAGCATTGAGACCAAGAATTTTTTTTTTTTTTTTTTTTTTTTGAGACGGAGTCTCGCTCTGTCACCCAGGCTGGAGTGCAGTGGACGGATCTCAGCTCACTGCAAGCTCTGCCTCCCGGGTCTACGCCATTCGCCTGCCTCAGCCTCCCGAGTGGCTGGGACTACAGGCGCCTGCCACCATACCCATCTGATTTTTTGTATTTTTAGTAGAAAAGGGGTTTCACCATGTTAGCTAGGATCGTCTCAATCTCCTGACCTAGCGATCCACCTGCCTTGGCCTCCCAAAGTGCTGGGATTACAGGCGTGAGCCACCCCGCCCGGCTCTGTGGTTTTGTTTGTTTGTTTGTTTGTTGTTGTTGTTGTTGCTGTTGTTGTTGTTTTGAGACAGAGTTTTGCTCTTGTTGCTCAGGCTGGAGGGCAATGGCGTGATCTTGGAGACCTAGAGTTTTTATTAGGGTTTCATTACATAGGCGTGATTGATTGATTAATTACCTATCTGGTTTTACTTGGTCTTCGGGTCTCCATTATGCCCATCTCTGGAGGTCAAGCTGATGTCACGTGGGCCGAGGGGCTCACCAGGAGTCACGTCATTAGCATAAATTATCAGGTGTGGCCCAAGCAGCCCACTATAAGTAACAGAGACTCTCCGATCATTCCTGCAACTCTAAGGGTTTCCTTAGAGGTTACTTTCTAGAAAGTGGGAACAAAATTCAGACCTCTTTTTGGGCAAGGACAAATTCTTTACTACAGATGTCACATTCTGGGCTTTTGGCCAAGGCTTTCTTACAGCAAAACATATTTGTCTAGATATTTACATTTAATAAAGCATTTATATGACAGCTACAACAGTGATATCATTATAAATATACCTCACCGTTTGGAGGAGCCATTGTGGAACAGTGATACTTTTATAAAACAACTATTCCGGCCAGGCATGGTGACTCATGCCTATAATCCCAGCACTTTGGGAGACCGAGATGGGTGGATCACTTGAGATCAGAAGTTCAAGACCAGCCTGGCCAACATGACAAAAGCCTGTCTCTACTAGAAAAACAAAAAGTAGCCTGGTGGTGGTGCATGCCTATAATCTCAGCTAATCGGGAGGCTGAGGAAGGAGAATCGCTGGAACACAAGAGGTGGAGGTTGCAGTGAGCAGAGATTGCACCACCGCACTCCAGTCTGCGCTAGGGGAGCAAGACTCCATCTCCCCCCCAACAAAACAAACAAACAAACAAAAAAACAACGATTCCATTCTGTAATATCATTACATATATTTTTATGTTTTTTTCCTTGGTTTACCATTATTTGTACCTTAAACTTGTGTAGAACTATTGAACCTAGAAATTCGTGAATAGTTAATTTTATTTTTCCTCAGACCAGTCATTTTCCACTAATATTACATCCTGAAGATGCTTTTACTTAATTTCCCAATACATTTGACCATCAATATCAGTATTATAATCTTACCAACAAGGCCAGTGTTACAACATACCATAGTATGGCAGATGGAATCTGAAAAATAAGAGTCAAAAAACACTAACATATTATTAGAATCCCGTTCCGTCATTAACAATTCGTTCAATCCATCATCACATCATGTGACCAAAATATCTCCTAGACCAATGCCTCTCAGGTTTGCTGGTTTACATTTAACCTTGCCAGGTTCCTAAAAGATGGAATGCTCTTCACCCTTTCGGGCATCTGATATAACTGAGCTATAGGACAAAAAACATGTTTTGCTATGAGCCTCCCTTGAGGTATTAATATAATATTGAATTTTCCTTTTTGCCTATCTTCTTACTCATTTTTTAACCTTCGGCTGTTACTTAAGCTTCTTTTCAATTGTGATTTAATTTTACCCAAATTTTTCTACCTTGGAAGGGATATTAGGTTCAGCCACTGGTGCCAGTTCTGATTACCAGCAGCAGTACTAGTCTAGCAAGTCCTTCCTCACTTTCTGTGCCCATTCTTATAGGTAGAGCTAGAGAGCTGGTGGATTGTCTTGAGCGCTAGAAAATATAGCTCCAGTCACTTTCTACCACAATTTTGCCAGATAGAGTAAAGGCGCAAGCCAAGCCCACTAGTCCCTGAGGAATTCTTATATAAAGGTTTAAAGGTATAATTTCTTGCTTAGGAATCATTCATGCTTCCTGCACCCACAGTTGCAGCCCTGGTCCTGAAACCACTACATCAGATAGCAAAAAAGAAAGTTGTGAACATGTGGGGAAAGGAAAAATGTCTAGTCCTACACCATCTGCTTTTCCCTCCACCATAACATAGTTAGACCAGTGTTCTCCCTACCTTTACTTCCCCTGATTCTCAAGAGGAAGAAAGGAATCTGTCTATCAAGAACCCTCATTTGGCCGCCCTCATGTTGAATTTGAGTATTCACTGCTAAAGGCATATAATCCAGCCCTTCTTACATCTTCTCTCATTTTAGACAATTGTTTTAATTGCCCATTCCCATTCTTTTTCAAACCATTACTCTGTGGCTATCTGTCTACTCATTCTTAGACATTATGGCCTGTAAAATTTCTTGGTCTGAGGAACTGAATCAGTTGTCCAAGTTGGTGCAATATGTTCTATTATGATGCTCTTATAGTACTCGGAACATTTGTATCTACCACTAGGTATGCAAGTCTAGTCCAGAATAAGTGCCTATTCCTGTTAGGACCAATTTGTAGCCGCAAGGGCTAATTGTCCCCCATGTACAGAGCTCCCTCCTCAGGGAATAGCCATGTGTAGCCTCTGTCGTTCTTGTCAGCAGATAGCACAGTTTTTATTGACAATTGTGTGCCCTAGAAGGTGCAAGAGGAATAGGTCTAGATTCAGCCATTCTCTGCATTCCTGCAGCCCCTGAGCGTCCACTCATCTCATAGACCCAGGTGGCCACCTCAAGCAAGTGCAACAAAAGGTCCACTTCCTGGTTCCAATCACCTTCTGATCTTGTAACGTGGTTCTTCTGATGGCATTGGCATATCTGGTTTTAATTTCCTCCCTTAAATTTCTAGAGTGATTTCCGTGGGGTCCCACACCATATGGGTATCCATTTACTAGGCTGGTTTCCCATTCCGTTTCTCCCATGCCTATATGAGTGGGCTATTGGCCACTAGCCATTAGTCAGTAAAAACCCAAATATAGAGGTCAACCATATTCTATTAATCCCACTGAGTTTATTTTTACCTGCTTTTCAGCAGAGGTCTTGCAAATAGGATACTGTTCATTCATCTTGGAATTGCTGTCCATAAGCCAAGCAACTCTATTCAGAAACATCTTGAATATAAGGACATTATTAGGTTTAAAAGTAAAAAGGATGGGAAAGGATAGAATATGTGAAAACTAAAGAAAATCGCTTTAACTACTTTCAGATACAGTTGACTTTAAGGCAATAAAGAAATAAAGAGGAATCTTTCATAAAGATGAAAGGATCGATCTACCATAATGACATGACATTTCTGTATTTGCAAAAATTTACACAAACTTAAACAATAGGAATTCACATAATTTTTTCAATAAGTTCAGATAAAGGATAATAAGCATATATAAGACTAAAAACATAATTTATAGATCTGTTCTAATTGACATAGAGAATGCTGCACCCAATAGTAAAACATGAAGCCCAACAATGACAGAAAGCACATCCTTTTCAAGTGCACAGAGGATATTTACCAAATTGATAATATGCTGGATCATAAAAAAATAGCTTAGAGTATTTCTCTGACCACAGTAAAAACTCAACTAAAATATTAAAGTAATATTAGCAGCTACATTGAGATTTTGAAATCAAATTAACATAGCGGAGAAACTACAAATCTATATTATGAAGCATTCCTTTTACCTGTTGTACATAAATTATATTACAACTTCCAATTAAACTACATAAGAATGAGATATATTGCTTAAATCTGTCAATTATTTCTGAATGCCTTGAATTAAATGTTTGACATAGAGACATATCCCTTCATAGAGCTTAACATCATGAATTGTTTGTATACTAATTAGGATGTTCATAACAAAATGCCATGATTTTAGATCTGAGAGGAATTTGGAGGCCATATTATAAGTGGGAATATTAGGTCAGCTAATACAAAGAAAAGGGTGGTTATTTAAACCATTGGGGTTAAGTTTCAACTTTGCCCTCTGATTTCTGTGGCAGAGTGTGAAATTGAAATATGCTGAACTTCACTCTCCTATATATAATGATTATAATAAATTGTTGCCTATTATCTGCAAAAGAATATAAAGAATTGAAACTAATGTCCACTGAAGGCCTAATGACTGCTGTTAATAAGCTTGACCCTGAATCTGTGAATTGTTTAATCACAGTTAATGCTCCCAACAACCTTGTGAAACAGTAGATATATAAATAAACTGTGTTTGAGAATACTGAATTAACTGTAAAAAAATAGTGTCTAGTTATTACCTCATGCAAACAAAATTATGTTTGTATTCTCATCCACCATATGTTAAACAGTACGTTAGGGTTCTCTAGAGGGACAGAACTAATAGGATAGATGTATGTATAAATGGGAGTTTATTAAGGAATATTGACTCATACAATCACAAGGTGAGGTCCCACAATAGGCTCTCTGCAAGCTGAGGAGCAAAGAAGCCAATCCAAGTCCCAAAGATGAAGAGCTTGGAGTCCAGTGTTCCAGGAGAGGAAACATCCAGCACTGGAAACAGATGTAGGCTGGGAGGCTAAGTCAGTCTAGTCTTTCTACGTTCTTCTGCCTGCTTTTATTCTAGCCATTCTGGCAGCTGATTAGATTGTGCCCACCCAGATTGAGGGTTTGTCTGCCTTTCCCAGTCCACTGACTCCAATGTTAATCTCCTTTGGCAACACCCTCATAGACACACCTAGGAAAAATACTTTGCGTCCTTCAATCCAATCAAGTTGCCACTCAATATTAACCATCACAGATGGTTAACATGTTATCAGTATTACATTGATGAGACCCTATTTTAATTGACTTTTCCAGTACCATAAAGACTCAAAGTTTCAGTATGCATCATGGAAATTTCTAAGCTTTATTTCTTTTTTCATAGTGGATTCTCATTTCCTACTGAATGACCCAAATGTTTAGTGCCTTGCCTTAGGAAATTTTGACAATTCTTCTTGAGAATTGGGGTTCAGTTCCCATGTTCTTTTTAGCATTACTAAAAATAATTGATTCTTGAATGTAAAATTTGATTGACTAACGTTATCACTAGACTTCCTTTTATCTAGAGCTATCTGTTATCTTCAGGCAAACTAGTGAACCTCTCATTTCCAATAATATATGAATAATAATTTATAACAGTATTTCATAATTTTTTTGAATACTGAGACCATGGTGTAGATAATTGTAACAGTTAAGATCTGTTGAAGTATAGATGAGTTAAAATCTATAAAATATAAAATATAAAACAAAGTATTCAGACTATGTATATGTAAGGGAATAGCCAAAGCTCTCAGTCGTGCTAGACATAAGCTTATATTATTCCTTCCGACTATAGTAAGTCTGCTTTCTCAAGTCAGAAATGAAAATGAACTAAAAAACAGATGTGTGTTGGCATGACTTTTCTGAGAAGAGGGTAATGAAAGAAAGAAATCAGGCAGACATCACGCTTACTTCTTTATTTTAGATTTCAGTTCCTTCTATCTTGTAATGAAGGCTTTTGTTTTTTAAATGCATCCAGAGGCACTGGTTCTACCACTCCACAAACAGCTGAATTTTAAAAAACTCCTTTAATATTAAGTTGTTTTATTTTCAATGGGATTTCCCAGAGTAATGTTTACTGCCTTGGATAAACAGGGCCTCAGACATGTGATAAGCTGGTGAGTAAAATAAATGATTTTATTTATTTATGAGGAAAAGCACTTGAAAGTAGCTAATTCTTGGCATACACAAAGTGGGAGGGCTTGGAAGGAAAGGACATCTATTGAATTGAGGTATTACATTCTTGGTCCTGAGAACTCTTAAGGCAAACAAGCACAATGGGTATTTTATATGTTTTCTAAAAGTCAGTTTTATTAAAAGTGTTATTTGGCTGCCAATTTCCTATCCAGAATCCATCCATCTTGCTCTTCCTCATTCCTGACACCCTTTCTATGTAACCCATGTATGAGTCAGGAGAAGTTGATTCTGCCCTAAGCTCTAAGGTGGTTCCTGAAATCAAAACCAACTGTGGTCTCCCAGCCCTTAATTTTGCAAGAGTTGGTTCATTCAAGAACCTGTCCTTAGCCAAACAGTTTGTAACCTTTCTCTGAAGCCTGATATTAGCTAAGGAAGTGGCTCTCCAAGTGTGTCCAGCAGCAGCAACATCCTCTGGGGATAGAAATGTGAATTCTTAGGCTCTGGGACTTAGTAGGTGAGAAACTTGAGGAGACAGCCCCAGCAATCTGCATTTTAATCAGCCCTCCAGGTGATTCTGAGGCACAAGTTTGAGAACTCCTGAACTGGATAGGAGCTCCTCAATTAGATAGGAGCTCCTGAATTAGGCTCAGTCTGATCCAAGGAGAGGATTTTTATCTCATGGATGTGAAAAAGGTTTCTTCTATTCCTATTGATTTGAATCAGGAACTAAATTACCCCCAATGCTGCTGGCAGCCTTTCTGACAGCATCGGAGATTTTGGCCTGTTGATTGCAAAAGTCTAAATGTTTGTTGTCTTCCCCTCAAATTAACAGGTTGATACCAAATCCCCAAAGTGTTGGTATTTGGAGGTGGGGACTTTGGGAACTGATTGGGTCACAAGTGTGGAGACTTGTTCAGCAGGTGGTAAGTGCCACAATAAAGAAAAAAAAAAAAGACAATGGCCTGTTTGGATTGCATTATATATGATATGGCCAGAAAATCTCTCCTGAGAGGATTGCCATACAGTTAGATAGGACAGTGGAGATCAACGCCAGGGAGGGAACAATTATGAAGTAAGTACCATTAGCCTCACCTCTGACCTCACCTCTAACTATGCAAACTGAGACAGAAAGAGGTGAAGCATTTTGCCCAGGATTGTTGCAGAGGTAATAAATGATAGGATCATGATTTGGACTGAGGACTGCCTAGAGCTCCGAAGTATGAGTATTTTTAATTGCACTGTATTTTTTCTAGCAACATGTTATAACATGTAAAAAGCAATCTTCTATTATTAGTAATAATGAGGGAATACAGCAAAATTCATGAGGCAACTTTATTAAATTTCTTTGGAACTCTTCCATTGCTTAAGACAGTCCTTCAAAGAGAAAAATACCTTAAAGGGGAAGAAATTTACATCTTCTTACATGTTTAAATTAAACTGCTTGCAACATGGATCTACGTTTGTTTGGAGATGTGGGGGACCCTAAGTAGTAACGAATTTTCGTTTGCTTATTCTAGAGCTTTTTATTCAGCTTGTATGGACAAGTTGGTAAAACACTGAGATATTTTGGATCCAGAACTAGCTGCTGCCTTACGCTCCACTAACATCCTCTGGGCACAGCAGTGACCCTAGTTCTTCCATTAGGACCTTGCTTTGGTCTGGTACCTAAAGACTTTACCTGGCACAGTAGGGGACTCCACACCCTATGCTGTTGCCAATGTCTATTCCAATTGGTTAGTGCCTTCACTGGACCAATTAAACATTGCATGTATCATCTCTATGAGAGGTGACAACATGCTAGCAGCCCTCGCTCTGAGCGCCTCCTCGGCCTCAGCGTCCACTTTGGCGGCGCTTGAGGAGCCCTCGATGGCACCGTGGAAGCCCCTCTCTGGGCTGGCTGAGGCCAGAGCAGCCTCCCTCTACTTGCAGGGAGGTGTGGAGGGAGAGGAGCGGGTGGGAACCGGAGCTGCGCTGACAGGCCGGTATGAGTTCAGGCGAGCGCGGGCGCGGGCTCTGTGGCCCGCACACTGAGTGACCGGCCGCACCGCGGGCCCAGGGCAGTGAGGGGCTTAGCACCCGAGCCAGCAGCTGCGGAGGTTGCTCCGGGTCCCCCAGCAGTGCTGGCCCGCAGGTGCTGCACTCAGATTCTCGCTGGACCTTAGCTGCCTCCGGGATGGGCAGGGCTCGGGACCTGCAGCACACCATGTCTGAGCTCCTCCCCCTGCGGTGGGCTCTCGCCCAACCTGAGCCTCTGCCACGGGTGCTGCCCCTGCTCCGTGGCGCCCGGTCCCATCGACAGACCAAGGGCTGAGGAGTACAGGCGAGTCTCAGGACTGGCGGGCAACTCCGCCTGCAGCCCTGGTGCAGGATCCACTGGGTGAAGCCAGCTGGGCTCCTCAACCGGATGGGGACTTGGAGAACTTTTATATCTAGCCGGAGGATCATATGTGCACCAGTCAGCACTCTGTATGTAGCTAACCTAGTGGAGACTTGGAGGACTAGCACTCTGTGACTCAGTGTCTAGCTCAAGGATTGTAAATGCAGCAATTAGCACTTTGTGTCTAGCTCAGGGTTTGTAAATACACCAATCAGCACTCTGTGTCTAGCTCAGGGTTTGTGAATACACCAATTTGTACTCTATCTAGCTAACATAGTGGAGACTTGGAGAACTAGCACTCTGTGACTCTGTGTCTAGCTCAAGAATTGTAAATACACCAATCAGCACTCTGTGTCTAGCTCAGGGTTTGTAAATACACCAATTGGTACTCTGTATCTAGCTACCTCTGTATCTAGCTAGCACTTTGTGACTCTGTGTCTAGCTGGAGGATTGTAAACGCACCAATCAGCACTCTGTCAAAACGGACCAATCAACTCTCCGTAAAATAGACCAATCAGCTCTCTGTAAAATGGACCAATCAGCAGGATGTGGGTGGGGCCAGATAAGGGAATAACAGCAGGCTGCCGGCGCTAGCTAGTGGCAACCCCCCTGAGTTCCCTTCCGTACGGTGAAAGCAATAAATCTTGCTGCTGCTCACTCTTTGGGCCCATGCTGCCTTTATGAGCTGTAACACTCACAGAGAAGGTCTGCAGCTTCACTGCTGACAGCAAGACCACGAACCCACCAGAAGGAGGAAGCTCCAGACACATCTGAACATCTGAAGGAACAAGCTCCAGACACACCATCTTTAAGAACTATAACATTCATAGCAAGGGTCCGCTGCTTCATTCTTAAAGTCAGTGAGATCAAGAACCCACCAATTCTGGACATATCTATACTCTGTCATCCTTAGGCTCTATCACCAAAATCCCTTGGCAATGTAGCCAGTAAATCACAGACAGGATGGTAGTGAAAGAGTTTTCTCTTGGCTGTAGTCAAACCATCACCAAAGGGAATAATCCTGACAAGAATCCAGTTGATACGAACTGCAATTCTGCTCTCCTCTGCAACAGCCCAGAAGAAGGGGAAGAGATTTCTCTCTGAACTCAAAGCCCAGGTTTCTCAGACAAATGATCAAATAGTTGATTTGATTGCCCTGAATAATAGACGTGTCCTTTAGTTAACAGATGTTCCCTACAGTTGCCCATTGTAAATTGTACATTTTCAATGTGTTTTCCTTTATATCAAACATATATATGACAACCTTTCCATCCTCCCGGAGCTTACAAATCATTTTTAATGGAAAACTTGGGAAGACAGATTTTATTTCATACAATAACTTTCAGAGACTAGACGGACGCCCAAATATAGGAGAAAAAAGAATGCCTTGTAACAGAAAATTTTTATGTTTGCTATCTGTGGAACATTTACCTCTGAGAATGTCGGAAAATGAGGCCTTATCTTGCTTGACAACTATCATTATCTAGTCAATAATTCCTTCTGAGGAATTTGAAACTTCTGCCTTTGCCCCTGAAATGACAGTATAATCTGTCAGAGCCATTATGTAAACTAACATTTATAAGGCAGAGGGTGTTATAACTCCTTCCATCAAAAAGTTAATAATCTGTGACATTCCAAAATCACGACAAAAATATTGTGTTGGTTCTCCTGGTATCAATAATAAAGAGTTCCTTTATGGTCTTGAGGATAAAAAAGCCCAACTTCTAAATAGTTTAAGTCCCTTGAATTCCATTTGATAGTCTTTTGCTGCAGTCCTGCTTTCATTAGACAGATCTGACTATATCTCTCAGAAGTTAAAGCTGGAAGATTCAAGTGCCTTATAAAGAGTATTGTAAGATTATTATATAGGCAGAAGTTTCTAATCCACTATTGTTGAGACTTTCAGTGAGAGACAAGAAAATTTTATTTCAATTATACAAAACATTTTACTGATGTATCTGATTGTAATCTGCTGTTTATTCTCTTCCTTTTAAGAGCCTAGAGTGTGATCTATGTGGTCAGGATCAAGGAAAAAATAAAATCATACATGATTAGAGGAGTGTAACTTTTTTATGGGTTGCAGTAGTTCTGAACTATATTGAGCATCCCAGCTGTTTTCTATCATGGCAATACCCTCTGTCCTTCATGTGAAAATCAAGGACTGCTCAAGTATAAATTTTTTTCTGTGCTGCCTTTCTGTTTTATGGCTTATTCGATATTTTTGGTTTATTCGATTTTGGTAGTTTCTTACAAAATGACTTTAAAGTCAAAAAAGTGCAAAGAACTCATCATGTTTTTGCAAAGCACTATAGAAGACCAGTGACACTTAATTCATTCATCTTTATAAACATCTTTGAAGTGTCCATGTAAGAGCCTTATTTTATTAAAAAGCCAGTTTCACCCTTCTGAATACTAACCTCTGAACCTCTAAAACTCTCCTTGATTTAGGTCCATAATTTACTATTAACTCCTTTAAGCCTTCAGATACTATTCACTAAGACTCTGCTTTAGTCCATGATGTCGACTACCACCCTGACGATAATACCCTTTAGAATTTGTGCACTATCGTTTGCCTAAGTGGTTCTAAAGGAGGGAAAAACTGAGAGACTGGTATTCCTGTGCCATCTCTCTTTCCCAACCACCTATGGGAGGCAGAAAATTGACTCTCTTAAACCCTGGCAATCTGTGACTATGTTAGGTTGTACAGCAGAGGAAATTGCAAATGGAATTGATATTGCTAATCAGCTGTCCTTGAGATTAGTCTGAATTGTGCAGGTGTCCAGTGCAATCACAAAGGTCCTTACAATGTGGGAGAGAGAGAAGAGGGATAACTAGACAGACAGCTCCGTGAGAAAGTCTGAGCTGGCTGTTGCTGGTTTTGAAGACAGAGGAAGGCCAAGAGCCACGGAATGTGAGAAGCTGGACATGTCAAGGAAATGGATTCCTCTCTGCTCTTGAGCCTCCAAGAGAAATGAAGCTCTGCCTACATCTTCATCTCCACACCCAGTGAGACCCATTTAAATTTCTGACCTCTGGAATTGTAATGCAGTCAATTCTTATTGTTTCAAGCCACTAAATTTTTTAAACCCTAAAAGGGAGATTTAACTGAGTAACAAAGTATTATGTTAGCAGGAATAATTATATCCATGTGAAAAACAGGGAGGTGGGAGTTCACAGAGTGAAACAAAAACAGAAATGTCTTATGAAGGAGCTTTGTGACTTAAAACACATTAATATCTGTTTCCGACAAGGTATTTTTCCTATCAACATTTAGAATATTTTTTCCATCTTTATACAGATTGAACAAGTTTATTTCCATTTAAAAATCTTGCATCACCCTTTTAATTGAGAGAACGTAATTGCTGGAACAATTCAATGGAATAATTAAAGCAATTTTAATACATGAACATTTGCTATTTGGCAAAGGAATCAAGGAGAAAGTAAAATAATTCATGTGGCTTGTCTTTCATAAGTATGGGTTGCTTCTATCTGAAATCAAGAAGTGATTATGAACTGGTGACTCTAGCCTCTGCATCTCTTACTGGCATGTCCTTCTCGTGCTCACCAAACAAAACGGGCACAGGTGTTTTAGAAAGCAAGCACCTAGAAATAAACTGAAGGCTTTACTGAGGGCTTCAGTATACTTTCTGAAGCCTTCGCCTAGGGATGGCCGTGGCGCTTCATGGTTTCATTCTTGTCCTGGGGCTCTAACGCGCTTTCTAGAAATCCATTACAGCAGAACTTTCATTTAACTCATGTAAGGTAAGGATAGTGGCACCACGTAAGAAGTCTCATGTTTGTTAATGGTGCGTGATGGTGCTTGTTGATGGTCTAGTGCTAGACCCTGCTTGGCCAGGACAGCAGTGGGCTCCGTTTGAGGGAATTTGGTCACCCCTCCCTAGCTCAGGCTTTGATGTGATGATTTATAGGACAGTACATGGTGAGAGGGTCTGGGGATGGGATCCCAACAATGTGTTTGGATGCCCTTCCTCCCAGAAGGCTGTATCTAATACTAGACACAAGCTCCCTAAACCCAAGTCCTAAGGCACTTTTAAGCTAAAGGACAGAAGAAACATCATTCCTGAGATACAGACAGGCAATTCTTCCAGACCAGTGTAATTTAGCCTAAGCCCTTACAGTTATCCCCTACTGTCACTGGTAAAAACTTGCTCTTCCTTTCCAGGAACTTATACAAAACACTGTAAGTGTAAAACAAGATTAAAAATAGAGTAATCGGCCGGGCACAGTGGCTCACGCCTGTAATCCCAGCACTTTGGGAGGCTGAAGTGGGTGGATCATGAGGTCAGGAGATGGAGACCATCCTGGTTAACACGGTAAAACCCCATCTCTACTGAAAATACAAAAAAAATTAGCTGGGCATGGTGGCGGGCGCCTGTAGTCCCAGCTACTCGGGAGGCTGAGGCAGGAGAATGGCGTGAACCTGGCGGAGCTTGCAGTGAGCCGAGATCGCACCACTGCACTCCAGCCTGGGCGACAGAGCGAGACTCCATCTCAAAAAAAAAAAAAAAAAGTAATCGTCGTTGAACACCAGGGGTTCAGCCTTGATTCTAGTTGTTTGCCTCACAGAAAGCCCATTGAGACAGTAAGTATTGTCTGGGAAGGAAGATTTTATTGAAGGTAAGAACAACAGCCAGGAGATGGAAAACAAGCCTCAAATCCATCTCTCCAATTGACTGAAGTTAGGGGTTTACAGAGGAGCTGGTCAACGCACATCAGGCAGTCAGATCAGGGGTCGGACGCCTCATTGTCTGGATGTGGTGATCTCGAAAGTTCAGTTCCTTGATACCGTCTGGGAGGAAATTAGGCCAGTTTCGTAAGGACACTAAAACCACAAATTATAATAAGGATAGCTAATATTTATAGAGCAGCTATGCTGTGCCAAGCTCTGGGTATTTTCATTGCCATTTTACCAACGAGGGGAATAAAATTTAGAAGTCATCTAACTTGCCCACAAACCGGGCATGATGGCTCATGCCTGTAATCCCAGCACTTTGGGAGGCCCAGGTGGGCGGATCACCTGAGGTCAGGAGTTTGAGACCAGCCTGGCCAACGTGGTGAAACCCCATTTCTACTAAAATACAAAAATCAACTGGGCGTGGTGGCGTATACCTGTAATCCCAGCTACTGTGGAGGCTGAGGCGTGAGAATCACTTGAACCCAGGAGATGGAGGTTCCAGTGAGCTGAGATCACACTACTGCGCTCCAACCTGGGCGATAGAGGGAGAGCTTGCCTCAAATAAAGAAAAGAAAAAAAGTCATCTGACTTGCCCACAGTCACACAGCTGGCAAGAGGGTGGGGGTAGCAGCCAGTGCCTCTGACCCAGCAGTCTTCACTATTGCACTTACCACCTTCTCTAAAGATAGTGATGGCTTATGCCTCAGGGTATCCTCATTTGTCTTGTCTTTCAGGCATGAACAGTACATTCGCAATAGTTGTAAATTCCCTATACTAGTTTATGCCACTCATATTCAACAAAAAGCAAACTTCTAACTACCAATGGCTGTGTACTGACAAGGTTCTTTGCTTGACACAATTTTAGTCAGACTCCTAAGCCTTCTCCTAGGATCAACTGTACACTTCCTTGTAAAATCCAGTTTTGGTAAGAACCCTGCTAGGTCAGTTCATCAAGAATCCTCCGTCCTTCATCTCACCTTCCTCATCCAGTTTCTCATCCTCTACTTTTCCCCAGGTGACATCTGATCACGCAGTCCTGTCTTCAGTAGGAGTTCTGTCAGATTGGTTTAGCCAGAATCCCCCTTACTCCTGATACTTTCTGCTAGTGACTTTCAATCCACTGATAGTCCCATCCCCCATCTGTGGCTACAAATTCCCACTTGCCCATGTCGTATTCAGAGTGGAGCCCAATGTCTCCCCCGCCAAGTGGAAAATCCCATAGCAGTGGTCCCTGTATCTACCGCAGTGGTTCTGAACCACCTTACTGTGCTTTCGTAAGCATCATTATCCCTGAGTATTTTTTTTCTTTTAACATTTAGGATCACAAGCTTTTACAAGCCAGTTGCCTTGATGTAGACTTGACTAGCTTCTGTTTCTGCATTCAGAATTGCAGATAACTCATGTAGTTGCCCTAATATGCTGTAATACAACATGTAGAACACGTACAACAAATATCTTATACCCCAGCAATTCCGTGGCACTGGTATTATTTCTACCTTTTTTTTTTTTTCTTTTAAAGGCAGGGTCACACTCTGTCATCCAGACTGGAGTGCAGTGGTGTGATCTTGACTCACTTCAGCCTTGAGCTCTAACTCTTGGGCTCCAGTGGTCCTCCTGGCTCAGCCTCCTAAGTAGCTAGGACTACAGGAATATACCGTGTCTGACTAATTTAAAAAAAAAAAAATTAGTAGAGACAGCGTCTTGCTATGTTGTCCAGGTTGGTCTTGAACGCCTGGCCTCAAACAGTCCTCTCCCCTTGGTCTCCCAAAGTGCTGGGACTACAGTTGCCCACTTTACCCTAATTTATACCAAACAGAAATTGAGATGTCCCAGAGGTTCAGAATCCTAAGTTGTGAAGAAGTGGATTCATCTTTACGTGAACTTAGTGGAGGTAGAATTTAATTCTCTTTAAGATTAGTTTCCCTTTTGTTCTTTTATTTCTTCATTCACTTCCATCTAGGTTCTGGACATACATGGTCAAGTGATGTTACTTTAGGTAGTATTTCCAGAACTTTCCCTAATTTTTAAATTAAAAAAAAAAAAAGTTTTCCCTTCACTTGATGATGTGCCCTTCAAGGCTGAAGATGCAGAAATGTGCTCCAGAGAATTTTCACCGCCTCCTTCACCCAGTTCAGCCCCTTTGTCCCCTCCCCACTGCTTCATTGTTGAATTCCTTGACTCTCCTTTACCTTAAAGGTCCATAGAATCCCAACCACCTTCACTAGAAAAATTTGGTGCTGTATGAGAACTTAAGTTTCTCTAATAAAAATCAGCAACATTTTTTCAAATCCAGCTTTCCCGAAATTGTAGATCAAGCCCAGTCGTGTGATTCACAGATAACAGCTGAAGCCACTTCATCTCCAAGCTAATGGATACAATTAGCATGTTAAAGAGTTGGAGGGCTTAATTAGAAAGGCAATCCTTAGGCAAAAAGCCTCTCCGGAACACTAAAGCAGTTTGTTGATTTTGTTTGCTATCTCTTTCGGCAGAACCTGGAAATAGAAATTAACTCTGACTTTGAAAACATTGAAGTCCACAATGAAATTATATCATCCTCAG
>NW_012105487.1:2245347-2274149 GCF_000951045.1 Mandrillus leucophaeus | reverse complement strand
TGTGTACTGACAAGGTTCTTTGCTTGACACAATTTTAGTCAGACTCCTAAGCCTTCTCCTAGGATCAACTGTACACTTCCTTGTAAAATCCAGTTTTGGTAAGAACCCTGCTAGGTCAGTTCATCAAGAATCCTCCGTCCTTCATCTCACCTTCCTCATCCAGTTTCTCATCCTCTACTTTTCCCCAGGTGACATCTGATCATGCAGTCCTGTCTTCAGTAGGAGTTCTGTCAGATTGGTTTAGCCAGAATCCCCCTTACTCCTGATACTTTCTGCTAGTGACTTTCAATCCACTGATAGTCCCATCCCCCATCTGTGGCTACAAATTCCCACTTGCCCATGTCGTATTCAGAGTGGAGCCCAATGTCTCCCCCGCCAAGTGGAAAATCCCATAGCAGTGGTCCCTGTATCTACCGCAGTGGTTCTGAACCACCTTACTGTGCTTTCGTAAGCATCATTATCCCTGAGTATTTTTTTTCTTTTAACATTTAGGATCACAAGCTTTTACAAGCCAGTTGCCTTGATGTAGACTTGACTAGCTTCTGTTTCTGCATTCAGAATTGCAGATAACTCATGTAGTTGCCCTAATATGCTGTAATACAACATGTAGAACACGTACAACAAATATCTTATACCCCAGCAATTCCGTGGCACTGGTATTATTTCTACCTTTTTTTTTTTTTCTTTTAAAGGCAGGGTCACACTCTGTCATCCAGACTGGAGTGCAGTGGTGTGATCTTGACTCACTTCAGCCTTGAGCTCTAACTCTTGGGCTCCAGTGGTCCTCCTGGCTCAGCCTCCTAAGTAGCTAGGACTACAGGAATATACCGTGTCTGACTAATTTAAAAAAAAAAAAATTAGTAGAGACAGCGTCTTGCTATGTTGTCCAGGTTGGTCTTGAACGCCTGGCCTCAAACAGTCCTCTCCCCTTGGTCTCCCAAAGTGCTGGGACTACAGTTGCCCACTTTACCCTAATTTATACCAAACAGAAATTGAGATGTCCCAGAGGTTCAGAATCCTAAGTTGTGAAGAAGTGGATTCATCTTTACGTGAACTTAGTGGAGGTAGAATTTAATTCTCTTTAAGATTAGTTTCCCTTTTGTTCTTTTATTTCTTCATTCACTTCCATCTAGGTTCTGGACATACATGGTCAAGTGATGTTACTTTAGGTAGTATTTCCAGAACTTTCCCTAATTTTTAAATTAAAAAAAAAAAAAGTTTTCCCTTCACTTGATGATGTGCCCTTCAAGGCTGAAGATGCAGAAATGTGCTCCAGAGAATTTTCACCGCCTCCTTCACCCAGTTCAGCCCCTTTGTCCCCTCCCCACTGCTTCATTGTTGAATTCCTTGACTCTCCTTTACCTTAAAGGTCCATAGAATCCCAACCACCTTCACTAGAAAAATTTGGTGCTGTATGAGAACTTAAGTTTCTCTAATAAAAATCAGCAACATTTTTTCAAATCCAGCTTTCCCGAAATTGTAGATCAAGCCCAGTCGTGTGATTCACAGATAACAGCTGAAGCCACTTCATCTCCAAGCTAATGGATACAATTAGCATGTTAAAGAGTTGGAGGGCTTAATTAGAAAGGCAATCCTTAGGCAAAAAGCCTCTCCGGAACACTAAAGCAGTTTGTTGATTTTGTTTGCTATCTCTTTCGGCAGAACCTGGAAATAGAAATTAACTCTGACTTTGAAAACATTGAAGTCCACAATGAAATTATATCATCCTCAGGCCCAACATTAGAGGAAGTTTGCTCATAATAAATGGATAATCTACTTTCCATGACTATTGATTTTAATCATCTCAGCATTCCATGAGAAGCAGTCTATTTCTATGTGCTTTCCTCCTGTTTTCTCCCATTGTGTTGAGTATGGGTTTGTCACTCTCCAGTTCAACCATCCTGGATGGAGAGGCTGCTCCATTTTGGGAATAACTGCTATCCCTACCCACTGTGCCACTTACTAGATCAGAAGCAAAGAGTCTCATTCTTCTGAGTGTTTTTGTTTCTTCTGGCGTTCACCTCCATATTTTTAAATAACAAGCCTTAAAATACCATTATCTCTGGATTTTTCCAATTATATCACTTTCTACTGCCTTGCTGCTATAGTGTAGGGTTTAGATCTCTTACCTTATTCCTACATACCTATTGCCTCTCTCCACATCACACCACTATGGAGGCAGGAGACAAGGTCTGGAGGCAGGGAACCTCAGGCCAATTCACACTGGCTTCCTAGAATGAAATCAAAAGGAAAACCCCTACTTTCCACACCCAAGTAACACAAGGATCAGAAGCTACTCCCTTTTCAACCCCCTCCCCCATTTTTTTGCATGGTTGATGAAAAATTGAAAGTACCTCTCATTGGTCCCCTCCCTCAGTCAACCAAACTGGTCCTGGGCCAAGTCTTCATTTGCAGAGGAGTATAACTGTATAACTTGACTTTAGTCTCTGATTGGTCACCTTCCAAAACCAATCAGATGTTTGCATAGGATATAACTTTGTAACTTTGCTTCAGCCTCTGATTGATCCCCTCCTGCAACCAATCAGACTGATTGTGGGCTACTGCTTTATTTACATAGAGTGGAAACCAAGTAACCAATCAGAAACCACTCGAGGGTTTTTAAACCCCAGAAAATTCTGTAATGAGGCTCCTTAAGCCCCTATGTTTGGCCCACTCCCACCAGGTGGTGTGTACTTTCATTTTCGATAAATATCTGCTTTTGCTGCTTCATTCTTTTGTCCTTTTTGTTCAATTCTTTGTTCAAGGTGCCAAGAACCTGGACACCCTCCACTGGTAACACTATATGACAGTTTTTGCTTAAATTAATAATTGATGTTTACATTTTTACAATTATATAAATATTCACAGTTCAATGCAGTAGTGTTCTGTGTAAATACTTTGTGCTTTTCTTTTTGCTTTCCTTACTTATTGAATAAATAAATACTTGAACACCCAGCCTCCTGTGTAGCCACTCTTCTGGGTACTGGATATATAATAGAAAAGATTTTTTAAAAATCCTATCCTAAGAGGTTTACATTTTATTGAGGTGGCAGCAGAGCAAGTGTCTAAGAACAGATAATCTGAAACCATCATGCTTGAGTTAAAACACTGGTTTTTGCAAAGTTAGCAACTCTCTGACCTTAAGAATTTGCCCAGCCTCTCCATACCTCAGTTTCTTCATCGGTAAATTGGGGGTAAAATCTATTTACAGAGTTGTAATAAACATTAAGTGAATCGAGATAACTCTAGGCAGGTCAAGGATACAGATAGCAATTTTCAAAGTGTATACTAGGATGCTATCAGGAAGTAAAATTAATTATACAGGCAACAAGAAAAGCAAGTTTAGAGACTGTGATTATTAAATAAGATATTGAGAAAATAATATTGTTTCCTATACGATTCACTTATTGTCTAGCATTTGAATATCTTTTAAGATATGAATTTTGAAGGAAGTTTACTCAACTTCTTGCATTTTCATTGTTTCCCATTAATTCATTTGTCATCTTACTTTGAGTTTCTGTCTTTAATGATAATGACTTTCTTTGGTAATACGTTTATTCATATATAAAAATGGGACACTAAAATCTGATCAAAATCTCTGTTTACATGGGTTTTTGATTGTTCGTATGTTGATATTTCTGTTGTAGACTCTTTAATGTCACTGTCTATAAGCCCTTTTTGTGAGGGATGGAGGTTGTGTATTTCCCCAGATAGAAAAACTCCCATTTCCTCTGTTTGGGGAGGAATGTACCTCAGTTCAGAGCCTTTGTGGTTCAACCTGTCTGGATAGAAAACACCCAGCTTTCTGCTCAAACAGGAGAGGGGTGGTCACTCAACTCATGGCAAAAGCTTGAAGTCCCTGATGTCTGTCTCAGAGGACTTGCTAGTTAATAAACTTCTGCTCTATGCTGCTAGGCTCCATTTACAATTGGGAAATAATTATTTTTATGACTATCCAAGGGTAGAATGCTATCTAATTTCTTATTACATTTCCATTATTTTGGCCAATCAGACTGAACATTTCTGAAAATATGCTATAGTTCATGCAACTTTTTATCGTTTTGTCTTATAAACAGTGTATGCTGTTGATGCTAAGAGGCATTACTATAAAGTTGAATAAAACAAGCCCCTCTCTCTTCTGAAAATCATAGTGTTGTTAAATGTATTAGTTTGGGCTCTGGCAGATTCCTTAAGGTAGACAGGAATTGTAGAGATGAAAGTCAGTTTATCAAGACAGGATCCTATGTTTACCCAACACCCTCTCCCATATGGGCCACTTCCTTTCCCTAAGCTCCCATGACTTCAACTTTGCTCCCACTGGCGTAGGCATTTGGTTGCGATCTGGAGACCATTTACGCCCTAAAGTTCTGTCCACAAATGATACCCCAGAATCAAACCTTTTCTGCTCATTCTTCTTGCACATAGTGCATGCCAACATTATCCATGTTTTTTCTATTTTTTTTTTTTTTTTCCATTAAGTGCAATGCAACCTTTGCTCGTTGTAAAGAATCTCTAGAATCTAGCTCTCAGGGTCCCTCTGCATTTCTTCGTACCACTCAAGAACAATTATATTCTTGCCAATAAGATATAGCTCTCTAAACTCCCTAGAGAAAAATGACAATATACATTTAAATTATAATCTTGGACAATATAATAGACTTTCTGCTGTTAGTATTATCCAGTTGTCATCCAACGTTAACAGCAGTTAAGCAGAGACATTTTATGAATTGCATGATATTTGAGTGTTGGGTGTGAATGAGTTAGATTCTTGACCTTTTGCTGGTGGGAACTTTCTTATCTCTTTTTGTTTCCCCAAGGCTAATCTCTACAGTGTAGCAGCACTTCCTTTGTAGCAAAGTAGTTATCTTCCTGCAGTATCTCTGATCAATTCTGTAATCTCCAGGCATCATGTGCCACTGTGTCACAGGGTGGCAAAAGCCCTCAGAGCACAGGAGGACCCGACTGTTGTCATCACTGAACCCACCAGGTTAAAATGGGAAGATGAGAGGCAAAAATAACACTAAATAACTGGTTATAAAAATACCTTAAAATTGTTTTTACAGCTGAATGATTGTACTACTTATTCGATGCATTTGAAATTGTTGATTAAATACAGAGATGCACATAAACTGAGATGATAGAAATTAGAGAAGTTTAATTACAGTAAATTAAGAAAAAACACTGAAGCAGAGACAACAGATGGTCAGAGAAGAAAATTATTCAAAACTATCAGGAACATTAGAGGAAAACTAAGAAATGAAGCAAGTTCGCACAGACACAAAACAATTTCATCTGTTTCTTTCACTGTTTTATTTTTTCTTGCCATCTTTCAGATTTGTCAGGAATGTCTTTGTGTCTCCACCTTTGTTTTTCTTTGGGGTGTGTGTGTGGTTTTTTCTGTAATCCTCCCTTATTTTCTTTCATTTTTTGATTCTAGTTGGAGAATACTCCTCGATTTAAGAATATTTTAAGTGTTTCCCAATTATTCTCATAAGATTTCAAGAATTTCAAGTATAGCATTGCTAAATAATAGTTTAAAACCATTTCTCAAATATAACATATTTAACATTTTTATGACAAAATTAATTAGCATGTATTCATTCAACAAAGAAATTATAATAATTTGATGGCAAATATCAGTATGTGCCAGCTATTCGGCTGCAGAATATATTTTCATACTTTATACAAAATTAAGTTGTTTCAGGTTTATTGAAAAATATGGGGGTAGTATTTGTAGATTTTGTTATGAGGAACATAATCCTGAATATAATTTTATTTCATCCATGTTTTTTCTTTATTCATAAGAGATCACTTACTTTTACAGGAAATGTGACAATTAGAACCTATTGCTGAAGCTACAAAAAAATGACAATTTTCTTTTACAATGAATATTAATAGCACCAATGAGTTTACACCTGACCTCAAAGCAATTGTGTTTTATGGAAGTTGGACTTAGGAAACTTGTAAGGCTTCTTCCTCTGGTGTCTAACACATGGAAATGATCATCATGTTAGCTACACCCTAGTAATTTTAGCCAAAAATATTCCCACCCTATTCTGGAGATAAAATAAATTTGATTTAACATCGGGGTCAACCATTCTTTCATAGTTGTGCTTTACTATTAGTGACAGAATTTTATCCTTAAAAAAGCTTCAGGGGTCTTCTATCAGCAGAACAATTTATAACTAGCTATTTAGGGAAATAATGCTGCTTTTGTATAGTGTTTGTTATAGTTTGCTTTACTCACCATTTGTTTGCAAAAAGACTACTTCTACAGTTGGGTTATATTTCTTATGATAGAAAGTATGTTTCAAGTGATCAGCATATGATATGAAAAGATGAAACCTCACTGATTTTTTTTTTTCCCAAAACCTTTGGATGCTTCACTTAGTATAATTATGACTCTGGGTGGTGGTAAAAATTGGGATGAAAGGATAAGTTTGTAAGAAACTAGATTTTTTTATATTTAACAGAAGCTGGCTTTGATAATAACATATTTGCAGTTCATAAAAGATGAAAATTTTAAGGAATAAAAAATAACAATAAAACCTTCTTAAGTCAGCAAAATGTTTTGTAAAGGGCATTGCGTTTTCAGCTTGGCCTTACCACTAAGAAGCATTTTGCATGAAACTTGTGCATGAATTCTCATTCCAAGAACATAAGAGGAAATAAATGAGCAAAACAGAAATGTGTTAGTGAAGCAATTTATGGCATGTTGAAAAAATAAGCATCTAGTATACACACGTGTTTGAAACTTTTGATCAAACTCTGTTTTAACAACACTATAAAAATTGTTTTCTTATTTGAAACAAAACAGAGCATAACTGAAAGATTATGGTAACTTAGAATTATTGTTTAAAGAAAAACCTGAACTTTAAAAAGAACTTTGTGCCCTACTAAAGAAAAGCTAATACAAAAATAAACTGAATGTACTAGTCATGCCATCAGAATAGCAATAACATTAGTAATGTTATTGTTGAACCAACCTTTCTCTTTTCCTTAGAACAATGGAAAATAATAAGTGAAGCCTTAGGTAATTCTATTGTGGCAGAATAGGAAGTTTTCTTGTCAATTCTTCAAAGTTGTATCAAAACTAGATAAGATTTAAAGCTTCAGAAAACTTCTGGTTTTGTAACACTCAACTGTATTCTGTAGTTAGTAATTGTACAAACGAGAAGTCACACAGCAGGCCTGAGATTGCTGTCCTTAGAAAAAGGCCTGCCTGCAAGACTGGCCTTTACCTGTCTTCTGGTGATGGACTTCAAGAGGGTCCACCATTGCAAAGCTGGTAAGAGTGGCTCACTCACCAAAACTATGTGTACAAACAATGTGGTTTATGCTGAACATCTGCTTTTTTGTGTTTTTATTTTCAGAAAGTCTGGAATTTGGGTATGTACTAGGCGTTGGGTGTCTATATGACAGTTCCACAACCACAACCTTGACTCATAGGCTTAGGAAAGCTTCCCTTGTAGATAATCTTTCACACATGTTGTCCAAATTCTATTGCAGGAGGAATTAGCACATCCTCTGTGGCTCTCCCAGAAGAGGACTCTTAGAAGCTTGTGCTCAGTTTCTTACAGACTTTGCCTGATGTACCTTTTCTTTTTACTGATTTTTACTTTTTCGGTTTTTTGCAGTAATATATCATCACCATGAGTACAGCTATATACTGAGTCGTATAGTCCTAGCAAATCACCAAGCCTGGAGGTAGTTTTGGGACCCATGGCACAGCACTATTCTTAGAAGCTAGTTTTGTCAGTTTCACTTTCCAACTTCTATACCTTTGCTGACATGGTTTCCTAGCCCCAGACCACCTCTTACTACATAACCTATTTCATACTTTTCAGTGCCGGGCCAGGATGAACCCTTGTTTAAGATGATCCCTGATTTCCTTATTGTTTCTGGCTGGAAATGGCTCTGGAATATCCTGACTTTGATTATCTGAATTATTCAGTTTGATTGATTTATGCTATTAATCAACCTTATATAATAGTTGTGTATGCACATCACCTATTCTATTTCATTTTAAGCTACTTGAATGTGTAGAATTTTCTTTTGTTTTTGTGCCACCCGGAGCCTCTTTGTTTCTGCAAGGCTTATGCCTTTGACTTCAGTGAAGGTGCATATACAACGTTAAGTGGTTTTTGATGAGAATCCCATTAAAATAGATGTGACTTTGTAACTTCCATCTGACCTCAGGAGCTATACAGGAACTTAGAATTAGAATATCTGAGGGGAAGTGTTGAAAATATAGCAGTTGAATTTTAAGCAATTTAGTCTTTTGTAAATAATTAATGAAGTCCAATAATTGTGATTAATTGACCTGAAATAACATACATGAACTTTTGCTAGCTTTCTGGATACATATAAAAGGAAGCAAAGCTTACTCCAGAGAATTGAATTATTTTTCAAATATATATGTATGAATTTGTACATGCATCATAATATGAACTCAAGTTAGAAGAGCAATTCCTGAAAAAATAAACTAAAGCCAATCTTAAATTCTTCCAAAAAATGCCCTTCACAAACTTTTTCAAAGGCCCAGTTTTATGTCTTTTTTTTTTTCTTTATTTCTTTGAAAATTCCTTCACTCTAGCCGGTAACTATGAGTCGTTAGCTGAATGTCAAGATCTTGAATAAAATTCCAAAAATAAAGAAAAAATGGAGAACCATCAGTTCCTGATATGATTTGGCTCTGTGTCCCCACCTAAATCTTGTCTTGAATTCTAATCCCCACTTGTCAGAGGAGAGGCCTAGGGGGAGGTGATTGGATCATGGGGGTGGAATTCCCCTTGCTGTTATCAGGAAAATGAGTGAGTTCTCACAAGATCTGATGGCTTAAGAGTGTGGCACTTCCCCTCTTGCTCACTCTGTCTCTTGCCACAATGTAAGACGTGCCTTGCTTCCCCTTTGCCTTCTGCCATGATTATAAGTTTCCTGAGGCCACCCCAGTCATGCAGAACTGTGAGTCAATTAAACCTCTTTTCTTTATGCATTACCCAGTCTCGAGTAGTTTATAGCAGTGAGAAAACACACTGATATACTCCAGTTTGTTTTTATTTAAACTTTGACAGAATTGTCAAGGGAGTACATAAGAGAACAGCAATCATGTGTCTAGATATATACTTTCTCCATGTTAACATTTTCAGAGATTCTTCTTTATATGGTTATTTGCTCAATTAGTTATACACCTACAAATTTAATATTACAACTTTTGAGTAATTATGGCAGACTAGTCAGACATAATTTACCTTCTAACTCCTGAAAAGCACACAAAAATGGTACATGGTCGATCAAGAAATAAACTGAAAAACACAATGGGAACAGAGCATATGAGAGACTCAGTAGAGACTGAGCAACAAGCAGAACTTTTTTTTTTCTTTCTTTTTTTGAGGCGGAGTTTCGCTCTTGTTGCCCAGGCTGGAGTGCAGTGGCATGATCTCGGCTCACTGCCACATCTGCCTCCCAGGTTCAAGCAATTCTCCTGCCCCAGTCTCCCGAGTAGCTGGGATTATAGGTGCCGGCCACCACACCCAGCTGATTTTTTGCATTTTTAGTAAAGATGGGGTTTCACTATGTTTGCTAGGCTGGTCACAAATGGCCTCCCAAAGTCCTGGGATTACAAGCTTGAGCCACTGCGCCCGGCTGCAACAAGCACAACTTTAATAGAAGTAACCTGTATACTCAACTAGAAGACCCCAGGAAGTTCCTGAACTGGGACCAGTTACCTTGGAAACCTACAAGCAATAGAAAGTGTTGGAAGTGAGTACATGGAGACATTAAAATCCAGGTCTCCTCCTCAGCCTTGAGTAATCAGACAAATACTTTCCTTGTCTTCCTTCTGCCCCTTTCTGAAACAGAGGAGGGATCTTGTGTCTGTGTGAAAACATTGAATAGTAGAGTCTCTGGACATGGAAATACCAAAGTGGAGGGTGAAAGTAAATCTACCGCTTGGTAGAGTGATTTAATGTCTATAGATTGAACATTGCTGTCCAGGCCCCTTTCTTTGCCTTGCTAACCATTGACCTGCAGCCAGTCATTAAAAAACACAAACAAGAAAACAGCCACCCAATGTGGCCATAGGATTACGTAAATATTCCCCAGATAATCTAGAGGGCACCAAAGAATAGTTCTCCAGAAAGTGACATGATACTCCCCAGAAGGAAACATTGCCTAACTCAGTGGCCCCTTCAGTAAAGCTGTCAGTCTACAAGTTCCTGTCTCGTAAAGGATGTGGCATCATCTATTATGGTCTGCTTTCTTAAATATAAACAGAGCCAAAGATCACCAGAAATCTGAGAAAAGCTATCATGTGAAAGATAGTTATCAAAAGAGACAGAAAAAAGAAACTTGGTAATAATATAATAAATTAGAAGAAAATGCCAAAAGCAAAAATTAAAACAAATACTAGAGGTAATATAGTTCATTGAACTATATTGAACCCTTGAACTATATTGTTGCCCCCAACCCCAATATAGTCAAAAATTCATGTATAACTTAAATTTTTTCTTAATTTTTAATACTTATGACTAATAATTGTATACACTTTTGAGGTACATATGATATTTTCATACAGTGGTAGAATATGTAAGAAGGTATGATTTTTGGCTTTCACAGAACTTAACTTCTGATAGCTTACTGTTGAGCAGAAGCCTTACCAATACTATAAATTTGATTAACACATTTTGTGTGTCATATGTATTATATATTGTATACTTCCAATAAACTAAACTAGAGAAAATATTTAAAAGTCATAAGAGAAAAATGTATTTACTTTTCATAAAGTAGATTGTCATAAAGATCTTCATCCTTGTCTTCACATTGAGTAGACTGAGGAGGGAGGAGGAAGAAGACGGATTGGTCTTGCTGATTTAGGGGTGGCAGTGGCATAAGAGATGGAGAAGATGGAAGGGGAAGAAGGAGAGGCAGGCACACTTGGTGTAACTTTTGTTGAAAAAAATTCTGTGTATCAGTGAACCCGTGTTGTTCATGAGCCAACTGCATACTCAGAGATTTCTCCAAAGAGTTGAATGAAACCAATACTTACAAAAAACAAAAATATAAATAAAAAGAAATAAAAGTAAAATTACTGTAATGTTTTGAAATAGTTTTGAAATATCACAAATACAATGGGAGAATAAAGTCACAAACATTTATTAAAAAATGTAGATCTTTGAGGATACATTCAAGAGGTCCTTTACACATTTAATAGTCCTAAGAATTTTAATAAAATTAAGAAAAAAGTTACACAAATTATGTAGCAAATACTAAACATATCCCAAAAGTAAAGTGTGTGAGAATTTGGTTTCAAGTGCCTTTCATATGTCCACTCAGTAGAGAAATAACTTCAAAAATCATAAGGAAGATGATCTTAAATTAGAAATCTATACCCATTTAATTTACCTATTAAAGATGGAATAAGATAAAGACATGTTAGAGGTAAAAAGTAGCAAATTTTCTTCTAATTATCATTTCTTGGGAACTGACTAGATACTATGCATATACACACACACACAGAGAGAGAGAGAGAGAGAGAGAGAAGAAAAAGAAAGAACTTGGGAGTTCATCACTGGAAAATAACCAAGCAGGGTCCCAGGATGATGTTAGCTCCAAAGGAGGTAACCAGGGAAAGTAACAAAGGTTTAGCTTTGCATTTAGTGACCATTTTGATGATATTGATAGGTTTGAAAGTTGTTTTATACATTTGGGAAAAGTAATGAATATATATCACAAGAATGATACAAATTTTAAAAGAAGTTCAAAATAGCAGAACAAATTTGCACAAGAAAGAAAAAGTGATAGACTATATGGCTCAGTAGTGAGCAGTATATACATAGTTGTGAAAATGTAAACTTTGAACATTGACTTAATTTAAAAATTATAATAACCCTACATTAGGCTCTGAGGAAAGGGGAAGTATTAAAGATGTTAAGTGGGGAAGTGAGGTACCAAGTGTGTGTATTAAAGATGTTAAGTGGGGAAGTGAGGTACCAAGTGTGTGGCTGGAATTTCTTTTATAAAATTTATAGGTCATTATTTGATTAATTGAACTATATGACATACTCATAACAATTTTAAAATTAAAACACTATTGATGAGAAAAGGTAAAGGGTCACTTTGTCTTATTTTTAATCTGTCATAGAAAAGTATACTGATATATTTTTAGCTGGGTTAATTGGGAGATGGAACAAAAATATTAGTCTCTTACATAAATTCTTTTGGATTTATGTTGTCAATATCTATACTTCATATTCCTAATAAAATCTTGATTGTAAATCATATATTTTTAGGTTCAGCTTCTGAGAAAGGAAAGCTGAAATGAAGGTTATTGTTCCAGAAATGTTTGCATTATGATGAAATCAATGTGGCCTATTCTAACTACTTTGAGAGATTGTTGTTTGTTTATAGCTTTCTTGTCGTGTCAGCCTGCTTTGGACTGCTTGGCCGTAATGTCAGCCTCTTGTGTATAATTCAACAGAAACTGAATTTATTTATTATAAAATTAAATATAATATAAAACATTTATTATAATTTTGGGGCTTCCAAAAGTTGCTTTTTAATTTTTCAAAGATTTAGAAAAGTGAATATATGATAAAATATGACGGTATAAGTAGTAGAGATATTTCATATAACTGTCTTTGAGGCCTTAAAAACTCTTGTAGTTTCCAAAGGCAAGTTGGTATAGGTGCCACTTGGCAGTTTTTTAAAAATAGTCTCTCTTACTCTTTTTCCCCTAAAGCATTTTAAATACAAATTTATATTAAGATGGAATTTAATTATTAAAATCTAATTATTAGCTTTCGATATGTTACTACCTCTTAAGATAGAGCACTATAAATGAAAACAAGTTTATTTCTAAACTAAATTGCGTTTTGAACGGATACATTTGTCTAAAAAAGAAAAAAAACAAAAGGTCATTGATCATCAAGTCCAGAGCAGATGTGGTCTTGTGTGAAATATCTAGACCAGGGAGGTAACAGCTTTGCAAGTCATATGCACTGGCTTAATATCTCCATTACTCTTATCTGCAAAGCAAAAATTGTAAAATATGTTCTCATATAAATTGACTTTTTGCGATAAAATATTGCAACCTTAATAATAAGTTATGTATCTTCAGTGTTATGCTAGAGCTACAATGCAATCTGTGATTTCTTTAAAAAGTTAAAAATAAAGAAAAAGGTAGTTAAATTGTATGTAATACTTGTTACTGACAATTTGTTTTCAGGAGAATATCTGTGTAACATACTATTGACAAATATGAATTTAAATAATGCTGAAATAATTTCAGGATGATTTTATAAAATCTTCTCTTTTTGCTATCACCAAATCTACTTCTTGACAAATTTTAATATTGAGATTTCTGCAATCTGTGATATTCTTTTCCTTATTATTCTCTCTCAAAATTTCAAAATCAGAAGTAACTTAGACCCTGTGTTTATTAATAATCCAATAAGTCAATTAACTTTCCATAACTGTAGCAAACTCGAGAGATATAGCTTGATAGTATAAATAATCAGATTAAAAATTTTACATAGATATATACTGCCAATTATTCCTTTATTTGAGAGCAGGGCCTGTTTTAATTACCCTGTTTTCTTAAGGGCCTGCCTGGTGCACTGATTGGCACATAGCAGATTCCCAAAATTACTTTGACTCATAAAAAGAAATGTAAGGGTAGGCTTTTTCATAAAATTAGAAATAAGAAAATTAGTTACCATGTAATTCATTAGGATATTCCATTTTCATAAATAAAATCTTCAATAAATAAATTGTCCTTAGAAAATAAAGGATAAATGCAGAGGCAGCAAGGTGTCATGGAAGAGTAAAGCACGTTGCAGTAAGATAGCCAAGGGTTAGACTTTGCTGTTTCTGTGACTTTGGGTAAGTTAATCATCCTGTCAAATGTCAGCTTCCTTATGGGTAAATATGTGTGTGTGTAGTAAGATTTTTCTGAGGCTACCAGGTAAATCATGTAAAACATTTAATACAGATTCTCAGTGTATGGTAGCTGCCATAGATGGGATTCTAGTCTGAATCATACACAATTTGATATAATGTTTTGTCTTCCTTACAAGAGGTAGACTCAAGATAATCATCATGGATTAAGCCATTTTCCCTTTTCCCTGCTTCTCCACAGTGCGTGTTATCTCTCTGCTGGCAAAGAAAATTCCAAGGGTGAGATAATCATTTATATGGCCATTAAGTGTTTTTTCCAATGCTCCCAATTCAGTATAGTCAACAAAATACTAATTTGTCCTAATTGTTTGGAGAACACCTGTCGTTCCACTGATAGATGCAGAAACCCCTAAAGAATCCCTCAGAAATTCCCCTTGAGATGAATTTAACTCTATCATTAAGAAGTTAAAAGGTTTAGAATTAAAACTAGTCATCATCTCTCATTTTAACTACCTGTTGAAATACACAGATCCAGATATATTCTTCTAGACTTTGTCCGATTGAAAGAAAATACCAACAAAAAAACAGAATGCAAAGTAGAAATTTTCTATGACAGTCAGGCGAGGTGACTTACACCTGTAATCCCAGCACTTTGGGAGGCTGAGGTGGGCAGATCACGAGATCAGGAGTTTGAGACGAGCCTGGCCAACGTGGTGAAACCCCATCTCTACTAAAAATACAAAAATTAGCCAGGCATGGTGGCAGGTGCCTGTAATTCCAGCTGTTCAGGAGGCTTAAGCAGGAGAATCACTGGAAACCAGAGGGTAGAGGTTGCAGTGAGCTGAGATTGCACCACTGCACTCCAGTCTGGGCAAAAGAGCGATACTGCGGCTCAAAAAACAAAACAAAACAAAAAACAGAAATTCCCTGTGACTGAAGTCATGGCACCTATCTCGTTCTTGATGTAATAAAGAAATCTTAATGTTAGCACCTTATGATTATAAACTATTCTGATAGAATCTGATGTGGCAGGCAGTATTGGTTTATCTTTAATAATTTCCTAGTTAATTGTAGAAAGAAAAATAATAAAAATAAGAATTGTTTTCCCATCCATTCTACTCCATTTCAGCAGTATTAGTGTATGTCCATATAGTCAAATTTTTCAAAATCACAAAATCTGAAATTAGGCTGTGTGGTGGGGTAGGGGATCAGGGCAGGGGGCGCTGTTAATGGGATAATTAAGTTCTGTGCAATAAATCAAATGATTATGTTTTAAATTTTAGTTTACAAACAGGCCACCAGGAATATTGCAAGGGTATTTTCTTTTCTCCAAAAACCATATAGCATCTTTACGTTCTTAAGGTTGAATAAAGGAATGTTACATGTTTTCAACTAAGTCTGGCTAGGGTCAGTAATATTTCTCATGTCTGGCGGATCATCTGTTACCATTTACTAATGGATTTGTATTGATATACCAGACTCATATTACAGTTTTCTTAACAGAAATTGTTTTAAGTTCTATGATCTTCCTCTAAAAGAAAGTGTTAAACTGGCTATGAAGTTAAATCAGAAGTATAGAGGCATGCCATGGATTTGTAGCCTGAAATAGAGTACTACTAAAAAGACTTTAGTGACTGTAAAAATATTTCTAAGGTAGAAGTTTTTCATAATTCGTGAATCTAATCTAAGCTTTTCCCCTATTAAACATACCATAATATGTGGGATGTACCTTCTCTAATCTAAACATATCATATTAAATCTATAATTGAAGCAGTTATACAAGCTTCCACATTTTTTTGACGATTCAGGCAAGAGTATTGAAGCAGTTTTCAAGAGAATCTTCAGCTTGACCCAAAGAACTTCTTAGAGTATATGAATGGTGTTTCAAAAATTGCTTGAACTAAACTGAGCATTTCTATCATGTCTAAATGTCAGCCATTCTTTGTAGCTGCCATGTCATCTTTTGGGCTGTCTATCTCTAGATTATTGCTTTATTGCCACTCTGGCTACAAAATGCTTTTACACTTGGTCATCATCTCATCTCAAAGTAATAGAAGAACAATGCCTATGGCACCATATCAGAAAGAAATCTTTAAATGGTGAACCTGCTGTATAGCAGCAAATTTAATTATGAAATTGAATGTATAAGAAGAGATGAAAATCGTTGGTGTCACCAAGTACCTGATTCTACTGTATAAAACAAAGTTTGTACCAATTACAAAGGTTTTGACATTTTCCTGCAGTTTTCAGCATTTCTCACTTTAAGAGTAAGCATTTGAAGTATCTGTGTGTTGAGACTTAATGCGAACACTAGGTCATGGGACAGGGCTGACTTGATAGTTTGCAGGCTGGCAGAATATCTAGTTTATATTTTAAAATAGGGACAAAGAAGCTGTTGGGGAGAAGAATACATTCTCTTCTACCCCCTTAGGATCTTTGGCTGGGTCTAAGAATTAAATTGACATAAGACAGAAAAAAAGGAAAAATCATATGATATGTTTCTGATATGGTGCTATACGCATTATTCTTTCATTACTATCACTTTTGTTAATTTTTACATGTGCATGGGGAGCCTCACAAGAGTGAGGGCTAATGAAATGGTCAAAGCAGAAAGCTTTTATACCTTTTAGAAGGAGACACCAACAATTCTTGAATAAATGAAAGACAAAAGGGTTTGGGTTGGGGGGGCAATTCATTGTGGAGATGTCACTAAGGGGTTTTTTGGGGTTGGGGGGGGTGCATTGTAAAACTAGTAGAAGATAAGGGTTACTTTATTAATTGTATTTGTACAGATCCATTGCAGCATTGATTCCCTGTCTGTGGTGATAAGGGTTATTTATTTTCTTCTTTGAGAAAGGAATAGCACTTTTCTTAAAATAATTCTTATGACCTGGTGCAGGTGGAAGAGGACAGGTCAAATAGCTCTTTCTATATCCACTGTCTCTCAAATACCTTCGGCCTGAAGTAATCAATATGCCAAATCTGTATATTTGGGGATGGCATGGCCTCAACTTTATCAGTACAAAAGGATTATATCAACAATTTGGGGCCATACAATCAGGAAGAAATATACAAATAAATCCACAAAAATCAAGAAGCAAAGACAGGGGTATATGAGAAACTTTTAGGTCCCTAAGAAAATCTTAAAATGTGTTTTATAATTTTAAAGTATAAAGTCAACCAATTTACATGAACTCAGTCAAAAAATTGGTTGGGGACTAGAAGAGATGTTGAAATTACTTTTTACCCTAGACTTTATACACTTAATAAAGGTTATTATTTTAGTTTTTCCAGGATCTCTATTTCTGCTACAGTTTTTAATCAAAATTGTTGCCTTTTATTACATAATTAAAATAAACTGAGAAGCTTCTACTTCTTGTTCTGCCAGAGCACCCCTGGGTTGACGGAGGGCCGTTGTTGACTCACTAATACTGTATTTACTGAAATAGACTCCTGATCGTTAGAGCTATTTTTGTCACCCATAGTTTTCAATTATTTAAATATTAAATACAGTTTTATTTATGTTGTTCATCAGAAAATTGTATATTTATAAGGATGTTTTCCTCAATTTTCATACCCATATTCCACATATTTATTTCACCATTTTCTACCCATTCTTTCTGTAGTTTTTAGCTAAGTTGGATTTCGTACATTTAATTAGGATGGTGTTCGATTTAGAAAAGTGACCCAAATCTTTATTTTTCTGCCAGATATATGTTTGGCTGATTAACTTTGCAAATGGAGAGAAACATCTTACACGATTAGGAATGATAAGTTTATTAGCAGTCCTGATTCAGATATCCAACTCAAACTCAGTAGATGACGTCCTTTTATTACTACCCGGGACCTTTTTCATGTTGCTGCTGATCGCAGTTTATTATTGCTTTTATTCATGTCTTTCATTGCTTTATTAAAATACTTTTTCCCTTGTAGTTATCTTCTCAAAGTCCCCTCTCACTTTTATTCTTACTATTATTGACATAAGAGTAATAGCCACTGTATTTTTAATTGTGCTTGAAACTTAAAATGTTGACACTGGTGTAAAAAAAAATAAATAAATAAAAGCTTTTTCCTTTGAAACATTTACTGTTTATAAACCATTAAGCTAGGCTTCCTTTTTCCTAATGACTCAGGTAGAATAGCATTCTTTCCTTTACTGTAAGAGAAGTCTGGTCCTTGTATGACCTCTTAAGAAATAAGGTAATATTTACTTTAGTTCTGTATTATAACAAGCACCAATTTAACAGGATCTTCTTCAAATTTACTTGAAAGTGGCTTTCATTTTCAGAACAGAATATTTAATGAATATTTCTTACTAAGACTACATGTCTGTGTACTATTGTTTTAAGTATAATTTGTATAATATTACTTAGCTTGTAATTTGAAAAAATCATAGACTCTCCATGATGAAACTTGTATCTACAAATTTAGTCTAAAATTGTATGACAGAACATTTTAAAGAAGTCTTTTATACTAATGCAATATCATATCATAACAAATGATGTAAATCGAACCTGTATAGTAACTTAATTTTTATACCTTCTGTTTATGAAATATAATATTATGAAGAGGGTGTTATATATCCCAATAGAAAAAATAGAAGGATATTTGTGTTGGAAAGGTGAAATTGTGGAACTGTAACTGAACTTGCTTCACTTTTTTCATATACGTTTTAATATTATAGTTTGAACAACTATTTAGTATTATTTCAATATGAATATCTAAGGTAATTTCATGGATGCTTAATTTTAATTGTTCTATTTTACCTTTCAACATTCTTTGAGAACTAGACACTGTATTAGTAAGTTTCAATTCAGTGCATATCATCACAAATTAATAAAATACAAATGTGTATCTTGTTGATTTAACTTAGTGACCTCAAGTGTTTATAATAAAATTAGTACAAAGGTCTTTCAGACAAAGTGAAGTTCTCTAGAATTGTTCACAGAGCTCTATATAGTTATCAGCATTTTTTTTTGTCTTGATAACCTCTGCAATCACTGTCTTTGCCTCCATTCTTTCTCAAATCATTGGCCTTGCACTGTTTGGTTGTCATCTTATGCATAATGTTATATAATTAGAATGATACGAATCACTTTCTTTAGTTAATGTCAGATGTTAATACATTTCCTTTTCTCTGGTTGCATATCACAGTATTAATGAAAACACCCCACAACTAATGCCCTGAAGTATTAACCTTAGGGAACTGACATCATGTTCTGAAAAAAACTTGAGCTTTTGCATAAGCTTAGATGCCATTGCAAATCACTTTAAGTTTTGCTTCGTTGTCTTTTGCTTATAATAATTGTACAAAAATGAAAAGTCTCGTGTTTTGTTATATATTTTTTGAGATGGAGTCTCTCTCTGTTGCCAGACTGGAGTGCAGTGGCACGATCTCAGCTCACTGCAACCTCCGGCTCCCGAGTTCAAGTGATCTTCTTGCCTCCACATCCTGAGTAGCTGGGACTACAGGCATGCACCACCATGCACAGTTAATTTTTGTGTTTTTAGTACAGATGGAGTTTCACCATGTTGGCCAGGATGGTCTCGATCTCTTGAACTCTGTCTGCCTCAGCCTTCCAAAGTGCTGGGATTACAGATGTGAGCCACCATGCCCTGACGGTCTTGTGGTGTTAAATTTTTCACATTAGCATTAATAGAAAAATCATGATCATATAGTTATTTTTTCAAAGTATGTGTATATTTGACATACTTGTATTCTTGTGTGTTTTAAAACATCATTAATTTTTTATGACATATTTGTCGAGATAGAGTTCACAAACCATACAATGTATTCATTTTAAGTGTACAGTTCAGTGCTTTGTTGATTCAAAAAGTTGTGCAAACAGTGCCACAATAAATTTAGAACATTTTCATCACCCCATAAAGAAACAACTTACCCATTAGCAGTATCTCTCCACCTCATTCCCAGTACTAGGCAACCACTAATCTACTTTCTGTCTTTATAGATCTGCCTGTTCTGGATGTTTCTATAAATAGAATCATATAATAAGCATTCTTTATGACTAACTTTTTTAATTTAACAATATTTTCAAATTTCATCCATGGTGTAACTTGTTCATCCATGCCATACTTTATTCTCATTTTTATGGCTGAATAACCTATTGTATGGTTGTAACACATCTTGTTTATCCATTTTTCTTTCAGTGGATACCATTTAATGGTCACCTGTATTTTTGTTTATTATAGAAATGCTCCTATGAATATTTTTGTACACGTTTTTGTGTAGACATATTTTCACTTCTCTTGATTATATAACTAGTAGAATTTTTGGGTCATATGATAAGGTTATGTTTAACCTTTTGAGATACTGCTACGCTGCTGTACAGAGTGGCTTCATCACTTTATATTACCTCCAGAAATTTATGTTGTTCCAATTTATTCACATCCTCAGCAATATTTATCAATACTTATTTTCTATCCTTTTGATTAAAACCATCCTAGTTTGTGTAAAGTGGTTTCTCAGTGGGCTCTGATTTCCATGTCCCTGATGGCCAGTGATGTTGAATGTTTTTCATGTGCTTATTGGCAATTTGTATCTCTTCATTAAAGAAATGTCTACTTAGAGTGCCCTTTTTAAAAATTGGGTTATTTCTCTTTTTGTTATTGAGTTATAAGAGTCCTTATGTATTCTAAACACAAGTCCATTACTAGACATAAAATTTCAAAATATTTTCTCCCTTTGGATTAACTTTTCATTATCTTGATAGGGTTATTTTGAAACACAAATGTTTTGAATTTTGATGTTCAATTTATCAATCTTTTTATTGTTTGTGCTTTTGGTGTCATATTTAAACAATCATTGCCTAATCCAAGGTCCTAAAAATTTATGCCTATATTTTCTTCTACAGGTATTTTTAATTCTTATATTTAGGTCTTTGAAGTATTTTGACTAAATTTTTATATATGCTGTGAGGTAGGGCTCCAATTTAATTTATTTGCATGTGTTGTCTCAGAACCATTTGCTGAAAAGATTGTTTTTTTCCATGGAATTATCTTAGCACCTTGTTGAAAAAGTAATTGGCTATAAATGTGAAGTTTTATTTGTAGACTCTCATTAGTACCACACTGTCTTGATTACTGTAGCTTTGTAGTAAGTTTTCAAATTGTGATGTGTGAGCCTTTCAACATTTTTTTGTTTTTTTTCAAGATGCTACTGCTGATTCTCCTGCCTCAGCCTCCCGAGTAGCTGGGACTGTGGTCACTCACCATGATGGCAGGCTAATTTTTGTATTTTTAGTGGAGACAGGTTTCACCACGTTGGTCAGGCTGGTCTCTAACACCTGACCTCAAGTGATCTCCCAACCTTAGCCTGGGATTACAGATGTGAGTCACCATGCCTGACCATTCTTTGGAGGTTTTTTAAAACTAGAAAAAAATGAACTAGAGACAGAAAGATAAAGTTTAAAAGTGTGGAAGAAAAAAATGGAGAAGACTTGGAAGACATCTCTATATTAAACACGAATCAGTCATGGTTATTAGATGGAATACATATGGCTAGAGGGAGAAAATATTATCTTGTTTATATTAAATACATTCTTAATACAGAAAACTCAGTTACTACATCCTTGCCAAGAACCAAGTTTATTACATTATACTTTATAGAAATATTCACTCCCTGTCAGTTAAGCAGGGCCCCAATTAACAAATATCTAGTATGAGAACCATCTTTAAAAATTATTTCCCCAAATTTAATTTCATTGCAGAATTATTGGTGTAGAAACAAATAAAAGAAGATGAACATCAGTCTTTGGGGGCAAGAAGTATGTGCACACTAAAAAACAAGTCGTTGAAGACATAGGCTTTTTATGTAAAAGATAATGGAAAGAAGTTAATGGGAGAGAAGACCAAAAAAAATGGAAGAGAATAGAACTCTTCAGGAGGATGGAGGTTTCAGCAAAGTTGAGATGTAATATTATTTGCATAATAAGCCTAGAAGGATAAAATTTTATGAGCAAATATTGGACAATTAGAGTCTGAGATTTTAAAGTTGTAGCAGTTCACAGTAATGTTAGTTCAAGAAATAGAAGGGACTAGTTTTTTGAAATGCATCATGGGTAAAAAAAAAAAAAAAAGGAATACTCCAGCTCTTTTTTTGGAACATCGATTGAAAATCATTACCTTAGATGGTTTTATTTCTGAGGGATTGGCTATGACTACAGCAATTTTAGTGAGAGCCTTGTAATGTCATTTTGTATTCTGAAAATAGAGAATAACTTACAAGTGAGTTTTGATATTGTCACCTTTCAGTGGAAAATACATATGTCTTTCAGGTACCTAGTCTCCATTTTCATCTAAAAGTAGAGAGGTTTTAAAAATTGGCTTAAAAATATTCTTAGGCAAGCACCCTATTTGAGTATTAGTATACAATTTCTATGGCTCATATACTAGCTCCTTCAAAGAAATTTCTTTTTGGCAACTAATACTTTGTGAATTCAAATGCTGTAACTGCAGAAGCTATTGTAACCAAAGAAAAGAAGTAGAAAAATTAAAAGTTTATTCAGGGACTGGGCATGGGGGCTCACGCCTGTAATCCTAGCACTATGAAAAGCCAAGGTGGGCAGATTGCCTGAGGTCAGGAGTTCGAGACCAGCCTGGCCAACATGACAAAACCCCATCTCTGCTAAAAATACAAAAATTAGCCAGGCATGATGGCAGGCACCTGTAATCCCAGCTGCTCCAGAGGCTGAGGCATGAGAATCACTTGAACCCAGGAGGCAGAGATTGCAATGAGCCTAGATTGTACCACTGCACTCCAGCCTGAGGAACAGAGCAAGACTGTCTCCAAAAAAAAAAAAAATTTATTCAGTTCACCAAGTCTTCTTTCCTATTACCAGTGCTACTAAATTTAGTTTCCCTTAAGACAGCATATAATTGAATTTAAATGACCATAGAGTATCAGCGTCAGCAACCCTACTTTGTAGACCATTTTGACATGCATTTATCTCTGAATGTGTCTGCTCAGAATTAGTTTTCGTGTTTTGTTCTGATCCTATTTTTAAGAGTTCGTTCTTACTACCTGTAGAAAAATCTTCTTCACTTTTTAATCTCTTCATGTCTGAAATAAACTTCAAGTTTCATTTTTATATACCAAAAGCTATCCAGCTACTGTGTAACCACAAAATTAAAAAATAAAAAATTATATAAAATAAACTCATGACAAACCTAAACTAGTCCCACTCTTAAACTATTGTTTATCTCTTTTCAGTCATGTCAGAAAATTCATTAGTACTTCATGCCTAGGAGACAAAGCTATGCATCAGACACAACAATTGTAACCTATTGGTCTTTATGTTACACAGAATAGCCCCAATACTAGGCATTTTATTGAAGAATTATTGTCTTTATATGATGACCTGTTACTTCAATGTCCTTGTAGTCAACAATCTGTAAGAAAGAAATATTAAAACTAAAGGAATTTATGTGTCTAATTTGTTACTATTATACATTCTATTCAATACTATTCCCAAGTAATTTAATTATTTAACTTAAAAATCCAGTAAATTCTGCTCTTCAGACTTATTTTCAGTCCAAAGTCTTGACTGATAGTTTTCTCTCAGTCATTGTTTATAGTCATATTAAAACTTAAATTTTCCTTTAGCTCTGATTTTAAGCCTTAGTTTGGAAATGATCCTTGCTACAAGCCTGTATTTGTTTGAGATTTAATTTGACTTGTTACTACAAATAATTCATTTTAATTTCTGTTGCAACTGAAAATGTTTTTCACAGACTTTTCACAACTATTTTGTGCACAAATATTTTGTGCCAGTGTTGCGTTTTGAACTCTCCCTTCTGTTTGGATCATTTTAAGGCTTAATATTTGTCAGATGATCCACTTCCCTAAAACTCACTTGTATATTCAAGAGAAATCTTCCCACTGCAGTAGAAGTGATTTGTAGAAAATTTTCTGTTTTCAAGAAGTAAAGAGAAGTCAGAGTAGAAATAGCAAGGTCAATTAGGAGCCTATTGCAGTAGTCTAGGACAGAGGCATGAGCATGGCTTGGGCTAGGTTATTGGCAATAGAAACTGAAAAATAACTAGATCTGAGACATATCTTAAAGGTTGATATCAGGATTGATGGAATGGTGAAAGAAAGAGGAATCAAAAGTTACTCCACAGTTTTAGTTGGATTAGTTTTGTGGATGATATTGTCATTTATTGAAGTGTAGAAATGATAGGTGTGACAGGAAATTAAAATATATTTTATAGAAATATTTTCATTGAATTGAAGGTTAGTTCTAATGGAGTAGAAAGTAAGATTCAAGAGCCTGGAATTAATAGAAGATGTCTGTGTTGCAGATATAAATCGGGTTGTCTATAGATACTTTTTAAAACCTGAGGGTACATCTGTGCACGTAAGGAAAGAGTACAGCTAAAGAAGAGATGGCAGCCAGGACCTACCCTTTTTGGTACCTAAAATTTGGGGCAAGTCATTGGGAAGATTCTAGCAAAAGAAGCTGAGAAAATGATGAGAGAGAGAAAGAAGAAAGATCATGGGTAACAGAGTCAGAAAGTGAAAAAGTATTTCAAAAAGGCAAAGTTAATGGTGTAGAATGAGGCGTAGAGATCAGGGAAGATTAAAGATAGAAGAGTACACTCTGGACAGGGAAGTGTGTCAGGTGGGTAAATATTCTTGGTACTCTTAACTTTCATAAGAACTGAGGGTTAAAGTTTATGGTTGCAGTTTTGAACTGCAGGCCTTAGTATAGTTTTAAACTTGTCACCGATTACTTACAAGTTGGTAAAAAGAAACAATTTGTGTAGATGTTCATTCAGATATGCACATTTTATTTTTAATAGTCCAGCATTGCTTTTATGTTTAATTCTGATTTCCGGAATAGTAAATTTTGCCGAATTGTTATTTGATGTTATGACATTTGACCTGCGTTAGAAAATATCAGGAGAGAGGGTGTAATGAAACATCGTATGTATTACCTAAGTTTCAGCAAACATAGGCCAGTTTTTTAGTATTTAAATAACATGGACTAGAGTCAATAATCTACATTGTATTAGAACCCACTGTGTTCCCTAACATTCCAGCAAATTTCCAGAGATTTACAGTGTCATGGTCCAATCTAGTTCCAAGGTATGTTTCCTATTGGCTTGCATTTCACGTTCTTGATGTTCTTACTCAGAGAACTCTGCAACATAGATGTGTGTTTTTTTAATTTTTGTACTCCTAAACCACTCACACAATGCATTTATACATGTAACATGTTTTCCTCTAAGGCTGGGATAATTTTTAGTCATTGTATACCATTGTAAAAAACAAAAGACTTAAAATTACCTATTGTCGGCTGGGTGTGGTGGCTCATGCCTGTAATCTCAGCACTTTGGGAGGCCAAGGCGGGTAGATCACGATGTCAAGGGATTGAGGCCATCCTGGCCAACATGGTGAAATCCTGTCTCTATTAACAATACAAAAATAAGCTGGGTGTGGCAGTGTGTGCCTGTAGTCGCAGCTACTCGGGAGGTCGAGGCAGGAGAATTACTTGAACTCGGGAGGTAGAGGTTGCAGTGAGCCGAGATCGGGCCACTGCACTCCAGTCCTGGTGACAGAGCAAGACTCCATGTAAAAAGAAAAAAAAAAATTGCGCGTTGTCCTTCTGGTTAAATATTCTCAGGCACTCTCCCAGGCTTCTGGGACACTTGTCTCTTGCAAAACACAGTCGTCCTTCAAAATCTTTGAGCTACTTCCACCTTAAGGTCTTTGAGCTTACTGTCCTCTCTTTATGGAACATAATGTCTTCCAATGAATGCATGTTTCATTCTCATTTTATTGTAGTCCCTGTTAAAATATCACCATAACAAAGGGCTGCCCATGACTACCCTATCTGAAATACTTTCCGCATCCTATCCCCTTACTTTCTAGCTCCATACCAGGATTTATTTTTATGTCTACTGTTTATCCCCACTTGAAATTTTTAGTTGTCTCTCCATCCACATAATTTTCTAAGAATAAGTCCAAAAAGTAAAAATTTAGCCTGTTTTATTCACTATTATATTCCTAATAACTAGTATGGTACCTACTCTGTGGCAGGCACTAAATAATTGTGGTGAAGAATGAATAATTAAATAAACATGTCTGAACCTTAGTTTCTTATCCACTTATACAGAAAGTGGACATAATACCTCTTTATTTAAATCAAAGATTTTGTTCGTTTGATTTTTAATTTTTTATCCATCCGTAATTTATTTCTGTGTCTGGCCTAAGTTTGGTTTTATTTATTTTTTTTGAGACAGAGTCTCGCTCTGTCGCCCAGGCTAGCGTGCAGTGGTGATCTCGGCTCACTGCAAGCTCCGCCTCCAGGGTTCACGCCATTCTCCTGCCTCAGCCTCCCAAGTAGCTGGGACTACAGGCGCCCGCCCGGCTAATTTTTTGCATTTTTAGTGGAGACAGGATTTCACCGTGTTAGCTAGGCTGGTCTCAATCTCCTGACCTTTTGACCCCACCTCCCAAAGTGCTGGGATTACAGGCGTGAGCCACCTTGCCCGGCTGGGCATTCTCTTTTGAATATTCTTATGAATAGGGTGGGCCCTATATTGTATTATTCATTATCTTATTTAATATAAAGGGGTGAAAAGTAGATCCCAATTACTGTAAAAATATAGTACTTCATCATTAAAAAAATCATTGTATCACCCATGATCACCTCATTGATTCTGAGATGTTAAGATGAGTGTAAGAGACAAGAATTGGAAATAATTTCTTTTCTTTCTGAGTTGAATATTTTGTACTACACATCACTCTACCTATTCCAAAGTAGCAACGTAGGAAAGTCAAGTTTAAAAGGCATCCTTCATTTTAAGCTAGAGACCTTTGTGTTTGATCTTTATCTCCATTGGTGTGTTGGTTAGAGAGCTCTGAAATATCTTGTTCTTTATTTCTATAATAATAAGGATATATTCAGTGAATAAATAATAACGATATATCCACTGAATTTAGTCATTACAATAATATGTCTACTTATGTCAATGAGAAATTCTCAAAATATTTGATGGTAGGAGTGAGAATCTTAGCTGTTTGTCCTTGTCTGTTCTTTGCTTGGAATTTGGTTGTAAAGCTAGATCTCTGTCATTTGCCAATAAGCCACACCCCTATCTTTACAAACCATCCTGTCAGTAGATATTATTGCCACACAGAAGACTTGGACAGAGGTGGAAAAATTTATTCTCATTCCCTACTGTTTCTGAAGAACAGCTAATACTTAGCTCAGGTTGTGGGGGTCAGCCCTTCACGTGTAAAAGCAATCTACTAAAATATAAAGTCTGGAGAAACCTCAAACAGTATAGAGTTCTGTTTTCAAATCTGGTCACTGGCTGTGAAAGCATGCTTTTCTTTTAAATACATCAAACGTTCTGTTAGAGTTTATCATGGGTAGACACAGTGTAATGTTTTTCAACTTCTTAATGGTAATTTTCAATGCTAATTTTTAAATTAGTTAATCTTAGTTATGAGAGATTGAGTACGCTAACTTGAATCTCTTTAGTAACTATGTAGACAAAAATCCCCAAATGTCTGTGATGAAATCCATACTCAGGTATTCTTAGGCGGTAGAAATATTTCTCTTTCCATTTTTTTTGCCGTGCTATGTCATGCTTCTTCCACAAGGACAATGGTTGCCCTGTGTGGGATTATTAAAGACTAGCAGTGTTCATAGACTTGTGCAGGACATCGTGTAAAACTAAACAATTATATCATCTAGGTTATTTTAGTCTTCTGTGCTATAATCTGGCTTTGTCCTAAAGTCTAATAATTCTGAAGAAAAGAAATAAAGGTGACTCTTTCCAGTTATGAATGTTAAATACCTTTCAGCTTACAAAACACTTGCATGTATATATGTATGTATGTATGTATATAAGTGACATCTATCTGAAATCATATTTGTTCCTTATGAGAACTCCATGAAGAAGGTATTGAGATGGGTATTGTTAAGAAATTAAGATATGGATTAGTTAACTGTCTTATCTAAGACTGAGTAATCACTTAGTATCTGAACTGTAATTCAAACATGTCACCATATTCTGTATTTGGTGACACTAGTATATAATTCTTTAATGCTGTTTAGGTTGCTGTTAAGCTTGTCTTGTTTACAAATCAAGCAAGTATAAATTATGACTAGAGTTCAACAGTAAATAGAAATTCTTTATTAGAATTTAGCAAATTATCGCAAGGACAAAAAACCAAACACCGCATGTTCTCACTCATAGGTGGGAATCGAACAATGAGATCACTTGGACACAGGAACGGGAACATCACACACAGGGGCCTGTCATGGGGTGGGGGAAGGGGGGAGGGATAGCATTAGGAGATATACCTAAGGTAAACGACGAGTTAACGGGTGCCGCACACCAACATGGCACATGTATACATATGTAGCAAACCTGCATGTTGTGCACATGTACCCTAGAACTTAAAGTATAATAAGAAAAATAGAGTACCATAAGACCCAGAAATTCCTCTTTTGGGTATATCCCCAAAGGAGACACAATCACCGCTTCATAAAGATATCTGTACTCCCAGGTTCACTGATGTATTAACAATAGCTAAGATATGGAAACAACCTAAATGCCCATAGATGGATGAATGGATAAAGAGAATGTGGTGGTGGTGGTGGTGGGGTGTGTGTGTGTGTGTGTGTGTGTGTGTGTGTGTGTGTGTGTATAGTGGAATATTATTTAGGCTTTAAAACAGAGATCCTGCCACTTGCCACAACATGGATGGTCCGGGAAGACAGGAGGACGTTATGCTAAGTGAAATAAGCCAGACATAGAAAAATATTGCATGGTCTCACTTATATGTGGAATTAGAAAAAAGAATTTAATATAATATAGTCTATGAAACATACACTGCCCCTTATGTTTGTTGCAATATATGTAATACA
>NW_012105487.1:2215825-2245297 GCF_000951045.1 Mandrillus leucophaeus | reverse complement strand
GCTAATTTTTAAATTAGTTAATCTTAGTTATGAGAGATTGAGTACGCTAACTTGAATCTCTTTAGTAACTATGTAGACAAAAATCCCCAAATGTCTGTGATGAAATCCATACTCAGGTATTCTTAGGCGGTAGAAATATTTCTCTTTCCATTTTTTTTGCCGTGCTATGTCATGCTTCTTCCACAAGGACAATGGTTGCCCTGTGTGGGATTATTAAAGACTAGCAGTGTTCATAGACTTGTGCAGGACATCGTGTAAAACTAAACAATTATATCATCTAGGTTATTTTAGTCTTCTGTGCTATAATCTGGCTTTGTCCTAAAGTCTAATAATTCTGAAGAAAAGAAATAAAGGTGACTCTTTCCAGTTATGAATGTTAAATACCTTTCAGCTTACAAAACACTTGCATGTATATATGTATGTATGTATGTATATAAGTGACATCTATCTGAAATCATATTTGTTCCTTATGAGAACTCCATGAAGAAGGTATTGAGATGGGTATTGTTAAGAAATTAAGATATGGATTAGTTAACTGTCTTATCTAAGACTGAGTAATCACTTAGTATCTGAACTGTAATTCAAACATGTCACCATATTCTGTATTTGGTGACACTAGTATATAATTCTTTAATGCTGTTTAGGTTGCTGTTAAGCTTGTCTTGTTTACAAATCAAGCAAGTATAAATTATGACTAGAGTTCAACAGTAAATAGAAATTCTTTATTAGAATTTAGCAAATTATCGCAAGGACAAAAAACCAAACACCGCATGTTCTCACTCATAGGTGGGAATCGAACAATGAGATCACTTGGACACAGGAACGGGAACATCACACACAGGGGCCTGTCATGGGGTGGGGGAAGGGGGGAGGGATAGCATTAGGAGATATACCTAAGGTAAACGACGAGTTAACGGGTGCCGCACACCAACATGGCACATGTATACATATGTAGCAAACCTGCATGTTGTGCACATGTACCCTAGAACTTAAAGTATAATAAGAAAAATAGAGTACCATAAGACCCAGAAATTCCTCTTTTGGGTATATCCCCAAAGGAGACACAATCACCGCTTCATAAAGATATCTGTACTCCCAGGTTCACTGATGTATTAACAATAGCTAAGATATGGAAACAACCTAAATGCCCATAGATGGATGAATGGATAAAGAGAATGTGGTGGTGGTGGTGGTGGGGTGTGTGTGTGTGTGTGTGTGTGTGTGTGTGTGTGTGTGTGTATAGTGGAATATTATTTAGGCTTTAAAACAGAGATCCTGCCACTTGCCACAACATGGATGGTCCGGGAAGACAGGAGGACGTTATGCTAAGTGAAATAAGCCAGACATAGAAAAATATTGCATGGTCTCACTTATATGTGGAATTAGAAAAAAGAATTTAATATAATATAGTCTATGAAACATACACTGCCCCTTATGTTTGTTGCAATATATGTAATACATAGGAGATGATCAAAAGTACTTAAGATGGAGTCAAATAAGCTAATGAGTGATTTTTGTGTGTCTGTGAAATACACTGTTGCTTCTGAGCAAAAAATATCATTTTTGTTTCATCTTATGTTTAACTACCATATAATAAAATACCAGCTTTTCTTAATGAAAACCTCTTAATGTCCACTTGAATATTTCCTGATTATAAACAGCCTAGTTTCTCGCCAAATAATAACAATACAGAAGCAGCATTGATCCATGTTATGTGACTTATTTTAACCTGAGTTAGGAATATGCCCCATCCTTTGATAGGTTCTATGAAATTATAGATATATAAGACTACTCTTAACACATTTATAATCCAGATGAACAGCCAGCACACATAAACATGATAAATAACACTGTGAGAGAAAAAGTGAGTTATCAGGACATTGAGGATACAGATAATAGGCAAGTTACCAGGGTAAGTCATATTCCAACGTGCAACCTCTGTAAGTCCACAGGGTGTGATGTGGACATGAGGGAGAGCTATAGACAAATGCTGTACAATTCCTTGACAGGTTGACGATATGTAAAATAGAGGTATGGCCATAGGAAAAAAACCAGATTTTTAGCCCCATAGGCTGCGAGATTCAGGAGGGCTGGCTACAGGCATTTTGGAAGATGGTGTACCCACAAATCAAGCTTAGATTCCTGGCAGTTTGCCCACATATAATGTGTGAAAGTTCAGATGTGAAATAAATCTGCAGCTCATAGTAAGAACCTAGCCACAGGAGTTGAAACTTACGGTTCTGGGACCAGATGGACTGCCTTCTAATCTTAGTCTTACTACATTTTAACAGCATAACTTTCAGCAAGTTATTTAGCCTCCAGTGTCTCAGTTTTCTCATCTGTAAAATGGTGATAATGCTACTCTGACATTGGGCTGTAGTAGGACAAAAAGAGAAAATGTATGTAAAGGCTTTAGTAGAAACTATTATTAAAATTAAACAACTATATTATTTCTCAATTCACCAAACAATTATTATTTCTCAATTCTAGGATTCTAACCTGCAAAAGGCATAAAGCAGTTGCTGAGTTCAGGGTGAGGAGATAGGGATTCGATCAGGAAAACTCTTGTTTCACTGTATCACATCGGGGTAAGTGGGGCAAGCATCACTTCAACCATTTAACCTGTTTTTGTGTTACAGTCTAATTATACTCTTTTAGTTATTTTAAAACATACAATAAATTATTATTGACTATAGTTTGGCCACTGCAAACAATAGAAGTCTGCCTGATAAGACCTCCTAGTCATTGGAGTTCTATGACAGAATTCCTAAAGTCTTCAAGTTTCATGAGATCGCTAAATTTTGGTAAATATGATACTTTCTCTGAACAGATGCTACAGAGGCCAATAAAAGGAGTGTGAGTAACAGAGTGGTACCTGTGATCAGTATCTCTCCAACTACAATTCCAAGAGTTGTCCCTTAAATTTCTTCTGTGTGGCTCCTCTTATGTAATACCTAGCTTGGTCCATATAAGCAGAAGTCAGAACTGGCTAAGAATTTCTTTGTGTGCTTATCCTGATGTTTTGGTCAGATGGCACCTGTCTGAGTCTGATTGAAAATTTTTAGTGGCAGGAATGGGGGGGGATTGATGACATGTGCAGTGGTTTAGGGTATTTGAATTAGTGGCAGAATGTAGACATGAGGGTGAGTAGAGAATGCAGAGCACAGCAGGCAATTCAGGAATCTATGTTGGATGTTTAGTTGCTTTTGTTTTGTTGACATCTTATTCTACCTGAAAAAATTATCTAGGAACTAGAGAAATTAATGACATATGTAGTGGAAACTTTGCGTAGTGTAAGTGTTACCGAGTTATCTCTCTTACTTTCCAGTACAGTGACTCTCCTGGTGGCTGTCATACGTGATAAATATGATTTCATTAACAAAATCATATTTTATATAATTGCATACTTTAAACAAGTGATCAATATAACTCAGTTATAAATATACAGTAACAAAGATCAATGGATAATAAATACTTCTTCATTTTTATGGATATATTCCATTTTTGTTTGTCTAACAAGTAGTAATCAAATTATGAATTGTGGTAGAGCTCCATAAACACTTTGTAGCAATTCAATGGTACATAGCAAAAAAAAAAAAAAAAAAAAAAAAAAAATTAAGAAAAGGATAAAGACAATTTAAAGCTTCTCTGTGTGTGCATACATCAGATGTGTGTGGCTTTTTATGTGTATGCCTGAGTGTTTAGGTTCATACGTATGGTTTTAGGAAGAGTTTTGCTCATAATACGTGCAACTTTCACATGCCCATTTTAATATTAGCCTTCAAATAAATAAAGATTGGTTTGAATTAAACCCTATAATGAAAACTTATAATTATGTTCACAGCTGACAGCTGTCACTGAACGTGGTGCATAAAGGTTCTCAAGCGTACAGTGCTCTTTCACCATGTATTTGAGCTGAACAGAGTTCATGTATGCCTTACCCTGCTTTATGGCTATGGTGAAGCTGTGGGCTTAAAAACACCCGGGCAAAGAGTAAGTCCTCAAAGTTTCAGGCCGTTCTACGGAGAGGCTCATCAGGAATAGCTTGCTTGACCCCAGCTGCTGTGGTTTTCTCTGCTTTAAAATTACTACTTTTGATACATGAAAACCATAATTTCTCCCTGTTCATAAAAAATAACTATAGCTGGAATACATAAAATCTATTAAAATAATGCATCTAAAAACTAGTTTTGGCTAACTGATATAATTGGATTTTCAGACTTTTCCAGATCCCACTAAGTGAGGATGTAATGTAAACTAATAAAAATAAAGCCTGAGAAAGCTTTATGATGGCATATGGCAGGTCATTTTTATTGATAGAAAAAAAAGGATGTTTATACAGCATGTATGAAAATGAAAGAAATCTGTTCGAAAAAATGGGCATTGGCTCAGAAACCCAAGTTAAAATAATTTAAATCCAGAAAATACAGGAATGCCTTCAAAGTTTAAAACCTATGTTTACGATTCTATGTAGTCCTTGATCCCCTATTTTCTTTGTTACTCATGTACTCTATGCTTAAATACAGCTACCACAAAATATCAATTAAATTACAATCCCACAAAAAGCTCCAGAAAACATTGATATATAGGGAAGTGAAGGTGGGGAAGCAGTTAAGGGTGGGAATTGATGTATTGAGAATACTGAAGCCAACAGACTGGATGTATAGGATGTGGTGTATCAAAGAGTGGGTATTTAAAACAGAACTGTTAGAATTCATGAAATTATTGGGGATGATGGCACTGTTAACATGTTAGGTTGAGTTTTGCAGTGGGAAGAATTGCCAGTATAAGGTGGCTCCACATAAATCTCTAAGTGCTACAAATGAAAGCTTCTTTGGGCTTATTCACTAGCACATCACTGGATATATCTGAGAAGATGCTGGGGTTTGTGGGAGCTGTCTTCACTCTCAATATCTCTGGATTATCTTTGGGGTGCAGCCTGAGGTACGGAAAAGAGTGGTCTTTAGAATCCCACCCCACTGACTTCCTCCCTACACGATCATGGGAACGAGCTAACTTCTTTGAGCTTCAGTTATGAAATTAGCCTTTTTTTGAAGGAATTAGAAGGAAGTAATGTGTATAATATCGTAGCACAGTGCCTGGCACATACAAGACCCTGACTGACAATGTATTTTTCCTTTTAAATTGTGTGTTAGTGGGATGGGAAGAATAAAGCCAGATTTTTAGGAAGCTCTGCTAAAAGAACATAGGAAAATGTGTTTAACCATAACCTCTTAAGTGACCATTCCTCATAGCCCCAAATGACTGTATTTATTCTGGCTCATTTTTAAATCACGTGTGATCCAGAGGAAGCTGGTTCGCATCTACAGCACAGTGTTATGCAATAACACAGAGCAAGGATAAATGTAGTTAGAAGCAGAAAGAACATCAAACACTAATGTAATTATCCCAAACTGAGTTTATGCAGTCAAAAGGTAAAATAATCTCTTCAGTGTGGTTAGATTCTTTAATGTTATGTCTCATCTGAAGAGATAAAGTATCTGAGAAAGGATAGAGCCTAAGTAACTTGAAACATTAAGCAACATTGAATTGAGGTAGCACTCAAGACTAAGAAAGTATTAGTGACACATGACTGGCCTCTGTGACAGTATGGCATGTACTTTTTTTTTTTAAGAGAATAAAACAGAAAAAGAAGACTTACACTTTTGAAGATTATGTTAGTTTTTATTTATAAAGCAAAGAGATTAATATTTGGATAAACAATGGATATTTTTGGTTAACTGATGTTTAGATAAACTATAGATAACTCATTTACTAACAGAAAGTAATAAATGCAAACACATGTGAGAAAGAAGCTCCCTGTGTGGTTGCAGTGAAATTTTATTATATATCTACTGTATTAAAGACAGATTTTGCAGCATTAATATGAAACTAGAAAAAATACTTTTTTATTTTTTGTGCTTTTTCACTTTATATTACCTCAGTTGCACAATGACGACTTCATTCTTGGAGTAAGAATGTAATAGAGTAAAAATACATCTATAGATATGTATTTACATATCTAGGCTTATACTTTTACCATTTCTTAGATACAAATTATAATTCTGTAAAAATAGTTACTTGGGATTATATTTTAACTGCTGAAAGTTACCAGAAAGTTACATAATCTACCTCAGATATTTTTAAAAATGGAAAGTAGGATTTGGTAATGCACAGTTAAAAACAGCAATCAAAAAGTTGTAAAGGAACATTGCTGTTTATAAGTTACTGAGTTAACACTCCAAAAACAATTACAAATGTCATTTTCTCTGGGCCTCATTCTTTCAGTCAATAGTGAGTGAGTGACTCCCTGAGTGCTGCAACAGTGCATAAGACACGTTCCTTTAGCTTAGGGTCTAACATAGAGAATGGGCATAAAGATGTATACATAGACAATCAAAGTAGAAGTGCAATATGTCAAAGAGAATGGCAGAAAGTGAAAATGCCATGGAAGTTTAGACTGCAAACTGATTTCTTTCCATCCGAGGAACCTATTGTGATATTTTAATTGAGCCTGTTAAGATGGGGAGTATTTTGCCCATTTCTGAAAAAAGTGAGAATTTCTCCATATAGGATAAAATATGAGTAAGGTGAATAGGAAAAATCAGGTACAATTGTCTTGTAGTAATTTATGTGGACTGTAACGCAGGAGGTAACACAAGAGTGGATGTTTTAACCAGACTAGAATACTGTGGACTGGGAAAGATATTACTGGGTGATGAAAAGTCTCTGAAGGGTGTGGACCTCACACAAATATGAGATCTCATAAACTGGCATGAGTGAGGAGCGCTAGCAATGGCTGGTGAGAGACCTGTCTGGAACTTTATTTAAAAGGTTTGTAGGTAGAAATCACAGGAGTTTAAAAAAAAAAAAAAAAGATATGAGACCCACTACAGAGATAGAATGAAAATAAATTAGCAGTTAATCATGCAGATAAGGAAAGAGTAGTCACTTGTGTATAGTGGAGATCGAATGCACCAGTACTAAGATAGCATTCTGGATGGATGCAGCCATGGCATTGCAAAGAGGATCTCTTCATGTGTGCAATAGAAGTCATGAGGCATAGGTTGTTATGAGATTAAATGAAAGTATAGGCCGGGTGCAGTGGCTCACGCCTGTATTCCCAGCACTTTGGGAGGCTGAGGCGGGCGGATACAAGGTCAGGAGATCGAGACCATCCTGGCTAACAAGATGAAACCCCGTCTCTACTAAAAATACAAAAAATTAGCCGGGTGTGGTAGTTGGGTGCCTGTGGTCCCAGCTACTCGGGAGGCTGAGGCAGGAGAATAGCGGGAACCCGGGAGGCGGAGCTTGCAGTGAGCCGAGATCGTGCCACCGCACTCCAGCCTGGGCAACAGAGCGAGACTCCGTCTCAAAAAAAAAAAAAAAAAAAAAATATACATGAAGTGGATTTTTAATTAAAATACTCTGAGTAAATGAATAATATTAGTTTTATTATGAAAGTTCATAATAATAGGACTTGAAAGATAGTACTATTTTATTAACAGAGCTGTAGAAATAAAAAGAAGGAAAATATTTTGGGGAAATTAATGAATTTAAGAGAGACTAAGATTAAAATATTATTGTTAGGGTCCCAAAAGGAATAAATTAGGATAGTTTGAACAGGATTTGTTACAAAATGATTACTGAGTTGTCTATAGAGTGTCAAGGAACCACAACGGGTTCTATAGGAACTCGGAGCAAGGCAAGGAACCCAAGCCCAGCTGATTCGACCCCTAAGCTTGAATGGAGGAGGGGAGATAGAGATGAAGGAAGAGAAAGTTCTGTAAAGCTAAGCTGCCTGAAGGTAGTCAAAGGCCATGTTTAACCCAAGAAAAAAATCAAGGGAGTAAACCAGGGGAGCGAAAAATTGAATGTCACTCTACTCTCTTCCTTCAGTATCCAGTTGGGTTTCCCCATTGGATGAATCAACTGGAAGCCAAAGAGCATGGGAACAAATTGAGGTTTTCCTTTGAGTTTAAGAATTTGTAAGTGCTGGTGGCACTGACATTTAAATAATTATGCTCTATTCACTAGCGAATACATCAAGCATTCTCAAAAATTAGTGGAAACCTCTTTGAAGAATCTGTGGATTATGATAGGTATTCTACATTTAATGAAGTTTGTATAGATTCACATTAAAGCAGTTTTGGAATTAGTTTCTCACCTCTTTGACCAGAAAAGGGAACAATTTGCGCCAGAAAAATAGAAAAGAATTGTTGATTTTTATGTACAGTCAGCCCTCCACATCTGTGAGTTCTTTATCAATCCACATCTGTGGATTCAGAACCATGAATAAAAATCATGTGTATTGGTCCGTCCTCATGTTGCTATAAGGGTGTATCCAAGACTGGATAATATATAAAGGAAAGAGGTTTAACTGACTCTCAGTTCCACGTGGCTGGGGAGGCCTCGGGAAACTTACAATCATGGCAGAAGGGGAAGCAAACACATCTGTCTTCATTTGGTGGCAGGACAGAGAAGTGCAGAGTGAAGGGGGGAAAAAGTCCCTTATAAAACCATCAGATCTATGAGAACCCACTCAGTATTACAAGGACGGCATAGGGGAACCGCCCCCATGATCGAATCCCCTCCCATGAAGTCCCTCCCCCAACACGTGGGGATAATTCAGATTGCAGTTCAAGATGGGATTTGGGTGGGGACACAGACCCAGACAATATCACCATGGATGAAAAATAATCAGACCAACAAAAAACCCCAAATAATGATACAACAGTAAAATTACAAATCCAAATACAGTGTAACTACTTTTTATATAACATATTAGCTCTTACAAGTAATTTACAGACAATTGAAAGTATACAGGAGGAGATGCGTAAGTTGTATGCAAATACTACACTGTTTTATATGAGGGACTTGAGCATCCATGGATTTTGATATTCTTGGAAGTCTTGCACCCAACCTCCCAGGGATGTGAAGGATAACTGTATTATGCTACACCAGGGTACTTACTAAGGAAAAGAACATATCAGTGAAACAATGCTGAAAGCAAACCACAGAAACTTCTATACTTAATTGGAATGGGGCATCAAAGAGCTAAACATGCTTTCTGTCTCAACATAAAACAACAATGTGATTCTTCTTAATTCAGAAACCATCTTTGAGTCAGTAAACTTGCATGGAAGAACATCCAGCCTAAAAATATAGATTCCTTCAGGTTCTAGATGGGGATAACTTTGTCTCTTCCAAATTTATGTATCTAGATGCATAAACTTGAAAAATAGTATTATTTTAATGGCATATATCTTTTAATATTTAAAAATAACTTGAAATTTTAATAAGAATATATGAACTTAAAATATATCTAGGCTTTATATTAAGGAATAAACACAGTTGCTCAGGCAGATGTTTCCTTTACGTAATCACTGCTAGTCTGGATTTCTTCATTGGATCTCTTAGTAGATTTCTGAATATTAGCGTAGAGATAAATTTCTACAGTAACACAGCTGGGACTCTTGGCTTCCAAGTATTTGGAACATTCACAAGATTTCGTTTCTTTCAGTTTTGTCATTGTTTTCCTTATCCATTTTTTATCTCTTTGTTTATGTTGTCTCCAGTCCTATTCCAAGGATTTTCACAGACTTGCTAACTTTAAAAAATGAGTACAGAGTGTTTAGAAGGAAGGGAATGACTCTAAATGAATTTCTTTGCATACCTTTACTGGGCCACTTCAAGATAATTTGGAATGAAAATAATTAGGGCTTTATATTCTAAATTAATGATTCTCTAAACTGGATCCAATAACATTGATGTTACTAAACTATATTTTACTTTTTCTAAAATATTGCCATATCTATAATTCTTCATATATTCTTGATAAAGGCTTTATTTGTAGAACTTGTCAACTTTTAATATAGGTAGAATATAAATATATAACTATTTTTGTAGTATAATTACTGACACATGGAACACACTCCAAGAGGGTGTCCTCTATTGAATGTTGAATGCCCATGAATATGGGAGACTATATAACTTATTGTATATACAATGTTCTCTATGATCTCGAATATTTATAATATTTCTCTGGGATAGATATACTTTCATATAACAACAAAAAAATGAGAATCAAATAGGTTAAATTACATACCCAAATTCCTCAAAAGAATTTGTGTTTTGAAATATTTTCAAACCCAGAATATTGTCAGAGGTCATCCAGAGTTAGCAATATTTGGTTCTTTCTGCAACTATGGATGAAATGAGTTCTATCATTTACTTAATAGCATTTTGGTACTCTTTTCCTTTTTATTTATAATGTTTAAGCTACTGTTCCACCCTGCACTTCCAAAATATAACATTTATCTAACATTAACCTATTGGTTTTCCATTGACAAGGAAGAGATGTAATATTAAGACATATACCTAGTTCAATATGAATCTGTACCAATTAAAGCAATATCTTAGTATTTCCTCAGGTGAATTTATTTATATTGTTTCTTTCTATTAAAACACACACACACACACACACACACACACACACACACACATTCCCATGTGTTCCCTTTTCCCTCATCATTTTGAAAACATGGAATCAAGTTTACTTTGTTTGACCTTTATTTTGTATTATTACTAATTTTGCTTTTAACAGTCTTATTAGAAAGGAAATAGTTACTGAATGTGCTTGAGAAAGAAAAAACACACAGCAGTAAATAAAGATGCTTAGTAGCTCCCGATTTCTCTCTCTTCCCAGCCACTGGCATCCACCATGCCACTCTTTGGTTCTATGAATTTGACTATTTTAGATATCTCACATAAGTGGAATCATGCAGTATTTGTCTTTGTGTGACTTTCTTACTTTACCAATAAAATAAATAAAATAAAATATAAAAAGAATTCTGTTTGGCTTAAGCCAGATATTTAACTTCAGGTAAATTGTTGAAAATAACCAAAACAAAGTCAAATAACTATTTGAAGTAGAAAATATGCTAGGCAATATCTGGTCATAGTTTTTAATCTTGAGTAATTGAAATGTGATTTTGTTTTTATCTAATCAAACAAAACAAAATAGATTCTTTAAGTGCTGTGAATATACCCACACCAGTTGTAAGAAAAAAATGAGAGCCTAACCTTTTGCATATTTACACTATTTGGAGCTGTTTTGCTATTTAATGAAACAACTGTATGACTTTTATAATATGTGATATTTAGGTATGATCATTGGAAAAATTTTGTTTAGAGATACTGTGATTAATGTTTTTACTTATATCTTAATTCATATGTTGAAAGAAAAATGTATGAGGTTTCTATTATGTGCAAGATTCTCTGCACTTAGCATATAGTTATAACCTGTCACCTAGTGCGAAAGATTTCTAATACAGGGAGTTTTTGTTTGTTTGTTTGTCTTTGTGGGGAGTGGTAGGGGGACAGAGTCTCACTCTGTCTCCCAGGCTGGAGTGCAATGGTGCAATCTCTGCTCACTGCAACCTCCACCTCCTGGGTTCAAACAATTCTCCTGCCTCAGCCTGCCGTGTAGCTGGAACTACAGGTAGGCGCCCAGCTAATTTTTTATATTTTTAGTAGTGACAGGGTTTCACCATCTTGACCAAGATGGTCTCAATCTCTGGACCTCGTGATCCGCCCGCCTCAGCCTTCCAAAGTGCTAGGATTACAGGAGTGAGCCACTGCGCCTGGCCTACAGGGGTATTTAGATAAAAGTCCTTTGAGTTGCAGAACTCATGAGCGAAGTGAACTTGCCTTTTCCTGGTAATTAAACCAAATTACTTAGAAGTAATAAAAGGTTTTATTTAAAAAGTAGAATTTTTTTTAAAGTAATTTGTTTTAGTTCTTTTATAATTCACCAGTTTATTATTACATTGCTCATTAATTGCCTGTCAAATATTTGTTGAATTAAAATATCAAAGAAATTATAGTTTAAAAGGAAAAAAACAATAGTGGAAAATGAATTACTTTTTAAGACCTAAATGCCTAGGCTTCTTTTTCATAATAACATTTAGATGAGAAGACAAAATTTAATTTATTGGATATTCTAATGTAAATTCACTTATAAATAGGGCAGTACTCCTTAACAGCACTAAAACATGCTATTTCTTGAGATGGTTAAATAAAACCTGTCAGCCATGTTCTAACCTGTGCTGAAATGTATCCTGAAACCTGGCAAAAGATCCAATTCTTTTGTAGGCTTGTAATAAATACAACTATAATACTTGCTATAATTACTATTTAATGTAGCCTTTGTAATGCTTTACCAATATGGATACAGTTCAATGGTTTAATTTATTGAAATGTATATATAAATATACTAGTCAATGTGCTAATATCAGTAAGAGTAAATTGGAGGGGTTTTTATTTTAAGTTATAGCTAGTGCAAAGGTAAGACACTTTTTGGGTTTATTTTTATAAGATAGTTCTAAATATATGGCATTGTAACTAAGAATTAATAGTCTAGATTCAATCTTTAAAAAATGTCATTAATGGTAATTGGTAAACCTAAAACAACCTTCATGCTAAATACACATATACACAGACACACACACTACATAAATCAATTTTGTGACTTCCTGGCAAATAAAACTGAGTTTCTATTTTTTTATCTATTAAATTGATGAAACAGCCAGGCATGGAAATGCACCTGCAGTCCCAACTACTTGGGAGTCTGAGGCAGGAGGATTGCTGAAAGCCAGGAGTTGAAGGCTGCAGTGCACTATGATCATGCCTGTAAAGAGAGTTACTGCACTCCAGTCTGGGAGACATTGCAAGACCCTTGTCTCTAAAACAAAATGTAAAATTCACAAAATTTAAACTTTAAGTCTTGTGAGATAGAATGAGCTTTGCATCTTCATATACCATTCAAGGGAGTATAAAATTACAATGCTGCTTGATTATTTTGGCAATATGTCTCCAGCAATGATGAGTTTACAGAATCTTGGATAGATAGAACATATGACATTGCTATCTTAAGCTGAATTTAATTTGTTTCCATGCTCCCTTTTCTGCTGTTGGTAGGAACCGTTTACACTTGTCACTTGAAGTTCCCACATTTACTTCTGGTTTTTAAGTTGTTTTCTATGGACTAAATATTTAATTATATTCAGTTTTATTCTCCCTTCCCCTTTCCGTTGTTTATGGCTGGGTGGCCTCCAAGGACAAGTAGTTTATGTAATATTTTGAATAAGCAAGATGCATAGGATATAAAAAGACTTAAATTTTTGTCTCCTGCTGTTCCTTTAAAATGTGTTCTGTGGAGGAAACATCTCCCCTACTCCTGAGTGAAAACTCCAGTGGTCCTATTTCCTACTCATTCTTGGATAATAAACTCCTTCAGTTGAGGTAAGAGGAAAATATAGATTTGATTATTTCTTTGGATAATCTGCCCTATCATTCCCATCCTGCCTTGCCTTGCACTTTGACTCCTGTTTCTCATCTTACTAATCATTGGTAACTAATAGAGAATTAAAGAGAGAGAGAGTGGGGGTGGCTAATGTTCTTACCTGACCTTTTCTAACATGCCTGGACCTGGCAGGTGTTTGGAGCTGAGTTTTGCTCTTAGGAGGAACATGTGATCTCATCAGTTTGGGGAACTCCCTTAAAGTTCCCTTGACTGGGGCAAAGCATTCTTCACTAACTCTGTGCGTTACTGCCTCTGTAACCCTGCAGATCAGAAATTCACCCTTAGCTTCTGGCTGTTCAGGCTCTATCATCCCTCTAAGTAGCACATTTGGGAAGAGTTCAAGGAAATACTCTTGCCAGCTGTCTCAAGAGGAGGACCCAAATCTCGCAGAGACAGGTAATTCTAGATCCAACAAACTCTGGGAAAATAAACTAAACCCACTGTTATGGCAACTCCCCTCTAATCTGCAGCCTTAGCAACTAAACTGCTTTTTCCTCTCTGTTTCATACATAAGTCAATCCTGTCTACTCACTAAGGCTGGGATTCATGTTCAGTTCTTTGGAACATCCAATTGAAGTCTGTCTAACTGAAATTGGAAGAAATTTCAGTTGGCCACTTGGCCACTCTTCTACCTTGGGTATGGGGAGGATGCTAAAAATATAAACAGCAGCTCCTCACAGAAACTCTATTCAGAGATTCTCAAATCTCCAAAAACCTAATGTGGATAAATTTCCTTACTTCTAAGCCCTTTCTTGGAAACTGTAATGCAGTTTATCTAACTCTCTTTGGAATATAGCATCTCTCGTCTTCATTCCTCAGCCGAAAACAAGGCAGGAAGAATCCTATTTGAATACCCTTTTGGAATATGAAAGTGCTATTATGGCAGCACAAGTTTAAGAACACCGTTCTGTAGATCCACATCAGGCCCGGCTTCTTGAAGCAGGCCCTAATTCAGCTCCCTGTGTTCAGGTCGGTGCTTCTCGCCTTACATCCTGTTTTCACTCCCACTGCACCCGGAACTGAGGCTTCTGCTCGTCTCTCATCCTCTTGTCATGTCTGCAACTCCCCATGGAGATTTCAAAAATGTACCCATAGCCATAAAAAATCAGTAGGGTGGGTTTGGTTACTAATATCCCCCATGATTTTAGTCCCTTTTCCTGTGGCTCTTCCCACTTGTTTATAACACTCCTATATTTTCTTGGTAGAAAAACGGATAAAACATCCAACTCTATTCCTGTCTTATTACTTGATTTAATTAACATGAGAATTGAAAAACCAACTCGTTCTCTCTTAACTTTAGATGTGTTCTGCTTAAAGACATTTATATTTAGTTTGCACGAAAAGCTACATATTAGTTCTGCTTCCTAAAAGAATTAGCCCTTAAGACCTCAAAGTTCAGCTGTGTTATAGTAGTTGAAATAATGGGTATTACTGGGAATTATACATCATATACAATTTTCAAAACTAATATCTGAATACTTATTTGATAACATTTGTGTGAGTAACCATCATAACATTATAACCATATTGTAAGCATCTTTCTTATTTAAAATTAGAAAGTCATTAAATTATACGTGTTTAAAATTATATGGAAAGAATTATATATTATTAAGGGAAAACACTAGAAAAATGACTAATGAACACTAGTTATCTGTCAAATAATGTTTGTGTTTCTTTTTGTTCTTTTTCAGTCTTTGCCAGTTTTGCTGGCATAACCTCATGTGACAAACTGTTTAGAATCATGCAATCTTACAATCTTTCTATTCAGTGTGTTACATGTTGTAAGGCAATCAAAAGCTCAATAATGCATTTGAAGTCAGACTCCTCAAATCAGTTTCTGCATTGTAAAATTAAATATTATATAGTAATCATTGGTGTTGTGAATGGATTGGTAGCTCTTAGTGTAGTGAATGCATCCATTTCTAAAAGGATAATGTCTTCACCTTAATAGGAAAAAAAAATCTGTGTAGAGTGTGCATTACTCATCTAAATAAGGATGTAGAAATTGATTCCTGTCAGCTTTAAAGAAATGATTAAGAGAGAGAATATTTAATTACCACGAATCTTACCAGTAAGCATAATGATGTGCGGGTCAGTAGGAAAACTTGACTGCTTTCGTATTAAAAAGACATTAACTCGTGACACATTTTGCATTTGATGATATAGTGCTTTATGCAAATATTGGAAAAAATAGCTCATTTTTTAAATTTTAACAAAGGTTTGGAGAACAAAAGGAGCATTAACAATAATCATGAAAACTACAGAATAATTGAAAAGAGCATATAATTAAACATTGCATAAAACATAATATAAAACGGTGTATCTAAATCTTAAGAGCAATCTCATTTGTAAACTCCAGCATCTCTACCTGACATTAGTTATACTGTTGTAAATGGTGTGAGATAGGTATACAAATGAAAATATCTATTGAGGTTTTGCTATATGTACAGTATTTGTAGTCAGGGTTTTTCCCTCCCCCCAAAATTACAGCTTTAATGTAATAAATATAAAAGAAAAAGATAAGGAAAATACCTTCCTATCTTTGAGGGAGAAAAAGAAGCAAAGCTTCTCTGCCCTTTTCCTTCCAGTACTTCTCTGCAGGTCCTTGTACTGCCATGGACCTTGGAGCTACCTTATAACATCTGATTTATATTTGGTTTCTAGTATTTCACAAGTGCATTATAACTAGAAGCAGAGCCAAAATCTTATTAGTGGAGATGCTATGCAGTGAAATGTCAACACAGGGCATTCGTATTTTACTTTTATTGCTTTAATAGATAGTACATTTTGTGACAACATGGTCTATTTGAATAATGTGACATTTAGAGGAAGTTTTAAAAATTGATTTTATTCAATTGATATTAATGTTGGGTTAAGACCTGATATAATAAAGAAAATAGATGTGCCATTCTCTAGCTCTCTTTCAGAGTGAAGGAGTTTGGGCCAGGAGACCAAGAAAAACTGAAAGGATCTTTATTTAGCATTAATGCTGTGCATTTGAGCTCACGTATTTTCAGGGCATACTTAATAAGCTCATTTGAACAGAGCGATTGGCAGATACCAATAAATTACAGCCTAGAGAGTAACAAGTCATGAATTCAGACAATTGCATCATAGTAGAAATGGATTGGGATTGCTGTATCCTATTACCTTACAAGTGATATAACGTATACAGTTTTATTCAAACACATTTCACACAGTATATAACTTCAAGTTAAAAGTAACGTAAATATGCTTCTTGCAAAGTCTCGAGAAAAACTAAAAAAGGTTGGGACTAAAGAATTGAGAATTAGTCCCTGTTAGCTCTTTCTCATCATGTGCTTCGTTAGTTTATCCTTTGAGTATACTAAGCCTTGAATCAAGCTATTCGTGTCTTTTTATCCCAGTATTATTCTGTATCCTACCATTTCCATACCCTTCAGCTATTAGCATGGACCCAATATTTTATACATTGTCATCAAGATGGAACAGCTTGGTTTATATTTTTACGGCATAGAGAGTAGCCATCTTAACTTATTGTGGAGAGTTCAGAGTCTCTCTTCATTGTACAGAAAAATGAAAGCTGGAAACAATATTACTCTAAATTATAGAATAATAATGTTATATTTGTAAATTATCATAGAATCATAAATGATACAACAGAAGAAAGGAAACAGATTTATCATGTGTAAATCATGAGAATAAAAGTTGTCACTTGGATAGTGTTTAAATATGTTTAAATATTTACATACTGAAATGAAAACACAGGCTACTCAGAGCACGGATGCATCCTTGAGTTGAAGCAACACACTTCATGCTCCCATTGCAAACGTGCTTCCCATTCAGCTGCGAAAGTCAACATCAATATCATAGCACATGTGTTTCCTTCTTTTTCCTCTCCAATACAGTATTTATTTGTGCCGCTTTTCCTCTCTTGTTTCTATTTTTGAAGAAGACAGATTCTGCTGTCTAAGGATAATATTCCCTTCTTAGATCATTTTCATTTCTTCTTGTCCTGTCTTCCAGGAAGTATACTATAATATAGAGTGGGGTGGAAGATAGGGAACGGAGCTGCAGAGTCAGATAATCCTTCCAATATTAGCTGTGTTATACTGCCGAGGGTATTTATTATTCCCATTTATAAATGGGGACAAAATATTAACCCATAGAGTTCAATTTTTACCTTGTACCTTAAGAATCCATTTTGGCTTAAAGTCATCTGAAAATGTTTTCTTGTATTATCAGCCACATCACTTGTAAAAATCTTGAAAAAGGCTCAGTCAAAGATTGAGATAAGTGACTAGCAACTGGGTTTTTCTCTGGAAATGGAAAAATCATTCATTGGTGAGAGCGGTATTAGGAATTTCTGTGATAATTTCACAGAATAGTGACTATAATCAATAATAATGAATTGTAGGTTTCAAAATTCCACATTCAAAAGTATTTGGAGTGATAGATTTGTTAATCAGATTGATTTAATTACTTCACATTGTAAACATACATAAAACATCACATTATATCCCATAAATAAACACAATTATTTGTCATTTAAAAATAAAATTTTAAAAATAAAAGAAAATTTTGTCTAATGCCAGAGGCTATCATATTTAAACGTACTATCAACCCTATGATATTCCCTTTTGTATGCTAGTCTTAACTTTAAATTATCAGCTCAGCTCAGTAGAGAGAAAATACACTAATAACAAAAAAAGTTAGTAAATTAAACAAGATGTTAGATAGAAACTAGCTATAAAATTTTTTAAATTATTTTTTAAAGACTATCATGAACCACATTGTAAAAGTAAACCCAAGGCAACAAAATAGATACTGGAAATAGGCAGAATAGAGATGAGCCCAGCATTTAGTACCGTATTTTACCTTAAGGTGTTTTCTCAAACTGTGCCTAAATGGTGGTTTTCATTAGTTTTGGTGTTTGCAATGGAGTTGCAACAAGCACACACACATACACACACACACACACAAGCAAAACAACGAAAGAATGAAGCAAGGAGAGCTTTGTGTGTTTTGTCCAATTCTTTGTTCAAAACACCAATGAACCTGGATGACTTATAGTCAAGACCCTCTAGTGGTAACAATGGGAGCTGCTGAGTTCAACCTATGTTGTTCTTGTCTAGTTTTTTTTTTTTTTTTTTTTTTTTCTTATTTCTTCTGCTATACTGAGAAGTATATAGGATAATTAATTTCCAATAATATGGATTTTCCCGTTTGTTACTAGTTTATAGCTCAATAACAACATGTTCATACTTTATGCTCTATAGGATTTAAGTCCTTTCAAATTATTGAAACTTTTTTATGGTCTTGTATATGTTTAAGGTGTATGCTTCTCTCTCTGTGTGTGTGTGTGTGTGTGTGTGTGTGTGTGTGTGTGTGTTGCAACTCCATTGCATTCCAGTGCCAAGGCTGCACAGAAATGTAGACAGCAGAGATTTGAGGCAGTGTAGGGCATGAATGGCGAGGTCCCATGAGCACCTTTCTGAAAACTTTGCCCTCAAGAGCCTACCTTTGCTGGAAAATTTCTGAAATGCCTTTGGTGTCATTCTCCCATTGTCTTAATGAATAGAATGTGACTTCCTTCCATTCATCTTAATTTCTTTAGCAAACAGATGCTTGGCCATACCCTTAGTGTTCTCTCAAACAGTTTTAAAATTCTTTATAGGACCAGGGTGAGAATTTTCCAAATTGCTTCCCTTTTAATTTATAAATTCCATCTTTAAATTCTCACCTCTCACTTGTTACTATATCCAGTTAAAAGAAGCCACACAGTTGCTTGAATATTTTGCTTAGAAATTTCTTTCTCCAGATAGTTTAGTTCATCACTCTTAAATTCTGCCTTTCATAAAGCCTTTGGGCATGAACACAATTCAGCCAAATTATTTGCCACTTTGTAGCAGGAATGGTCTTTTTTCACTCCATTTTCCAGTAAGATGGTCCTCATTTATGTCGAAGACATTTTTGGAATGGACTTTCCTGTCCATATTTCTACCAATATTCTGATCACAATGATTTAAGAAATCTCTAAGATGATTCAAAATTTGCCTATAGCTGTTCTCTTCTGAACTCTCACCAGAATCCCCATTAGTGCCTCATTCATGGAAATAAAGGCTTTTTCCAGCCTGCTTCTCCAAGTCCTTCAGTCTCTGCCCGTTATCCAACTCCAAAGTTGCTTCCACATTTTCAGGTATTTGTTATAGCAAAGCCCCACTTCTCCAGTACCAATTTATCTTAATCCATTTTGTGCTGCTATTAGAGAATACCTCAGACCATGGGTAGTTTACAGTGAACCGAAACGTATTGGCTTATGGTTCTGGAGGGTGAGAAATTCAAGATCAAGGGGCCAGCACCTGGCAAGGGGCTTCTTGCTGCATTATCCCAAAGGTGAAGGTTAAAGGGCAAAGAGAAGGTGAAAGAGAAAGCAAGAGGGGACTGAAGTTGTTTTATAACAAACCCACCCCCATAATAATGAACACACTCCTTTAACAATAACACGAATCCATTTATTGGGATAAAACCCTCATGGCCTAATTGCCTCTCATTAGCCCCCACCTCCCAACAGTGTTACATTGGGGATTAAGTTTCCAATGCATGCTTTCTTGGGGACACATTTAGAGCATAACTGGGCTCTTCTCACCACTATTTTCAACTTCTTTGTATTTTTTAATCTTTGTTTTTAGCAGTTTGGATTTAATATGTTTGAGTGTGATTATAGTCCAGTTCATACAGATTAGAGTTCACTTTATTTCTTAGATTTTTAGATTTTTAAATCTAAGTATTTTACTCCGAATGGGAAGATTTTAACGATAATTTATCACCTGATTTTCTGGCTAGAGGAAGGCGTTCTCTTCTGGAGCTTTTTCTAGCTACATCCATTCAGACTCCCAGGATTTAGGTTTGCTTAAAACCCCAGATAGGATATAGGAAGCAAAAAATAAAGACAAAACGGAAAACATCAGAGAATTCACTGCTGAGTCATCTCTCAGGTCCTGTGTTCCCTAGCCAGTCTACTTGGTATTATATACCTTTCAGAGTCTTCTGATAGAAGCTATCTATACTGTCTCCAAGTCTTATAATCAAAGAGAGAGATTGGGTAGAATGTGCTTATTTCACTGTAGTTGGAAACTAAGTTAACTTTTAATGACACTAATTTAGCATCTTAAGTTTCAAATATCTTTAGGAGAAATAACATTTTTGGCATTTTCCCAGATTTTTCATAAATTAAATGTCACTTTAGTTTTAAGAAATGAAGGCACAAATTATTTCATTCTTACTAATGATAGTGTAATTAAAAACATCAGTGACCAGACATCTATTTCCAAACATAGAAAAACACAATTTTTGTTGTTGTTGTTGTTGTTAAATAAAAGACTTAATGACACGGAGCACCGGAAAAACAGAAGTTCAGTTTTTGAAGGATAAATTTTGCTTTTTGTGTCCTCCCACCAAAACTTTATTTCTACAAATATTAGAGCTATTTTTTTCTTTGCTAAAATTGAGTCTTTTATTGCTTTAGTGTCATGTAATTTTGCTTCCTTTCTTCTGCACGATTCATTCATTTCTCCCAGTTCTAATAAGCATGCATGTAAACATTAACTAAAATATTGCCTAGCTTGAAAACAACTAACCAAACATACATTCTTTTTTAATATAATGTTGCTTCCATACATCTTGGCTATTATTTTACCTCCCTAGTCTTCATAGCAAGGCTTTTTTGTTTGTTTTTAAGAGTTTGCTAGATTATATGCTCTTTCTTATCTTCCAGTTTCAAATCTTTAACCTGTTCTCAATCATTACCACTTCAGAATTTTCTCACAACCATTTCCATCCTGTATATCCGTGAAAAAATATCATCCTTCATTTTATTTGGCTCAGCAGCCCTCTACAATACTGAACATTCTGTTCTTTGTATGTCTTTTCTTGGCTTCTACCATACCACACTCTCTGGGATTTTAATTCTCTTTCATTGGCTGATCTTTCTCAGAATCCTTTGTTACTTAACCTCATACAATTTCCAAATCTTAGTAAAACCTGGGACTTGATCCTGAGACTTCCTTTTCTTCACATTCTTGTTAGGTAATTTCATGCTTTTTAAAATTTAAAATTAGGCCATGTCTCTAATAACATTTTATGGATTCCACATGGTCTAGAATACGACAAACTGCATTCTATGAACTGGCTTACTCTTTGGCAAGTAAAGTTTTATTGAAATACATTCACACTTGTTCATTTATACATTGTCACACACTTTGACTACAATACAGAGTTGGGTAGTTTTGACAGAGGCCAAATTAAAATATTTACTGTCTGACCCTATAAGAAGAAAAATCTCAACACCTAGAATAGAATAAAAATTTTTTAGCAGGATGTAATAGGTTTTTCATGACCTGTTTCTTAACACTCTTTTGAAATTTATCTCACAGTTATATTTTTAGTCTAACAGTTCCAAATAACTTGTGGTTCCTTGAATGTTTTACATCTTTGTGCTTGTAACTTTTTGAGTATCATATGCTTCCAGAAACTGTAATTACTTGGAAAATTATATTTTTGCCCTTCAAAACACAATGGATAAGCCACCTTATTTTCAAAACTTTAAAAAAAATCCCAAATAATTCTTACTGTTTATGTGCTATCACATATACTGTTCTAATGATATATACATCTCACTGTATTTTAGTTACTTGAGTTCATTCAACTTTTTGAAATTTCAAAAAAGTAAAAAGGAAATTAAAAATTCTCCTAAATATTACTATTTTCATTTCAACATATATAAAATACAAATTATTCTTCCCATTCCAGCTCTTTGATTTGGTATATACCTCTTTCTATACTTTTTTATTCTCATGGAAAATGATATAGATAGACACAGCTATATAACAAAATAGAATAGCATCATACAGTTTTTAAATCAGATTTAAAAACACATACTCTTAATTCACTTCTATGGTACATATACATCTTTACTTTGTAAAACAGTGACATTGTATTTCCTGGTGGAGATGTTTATTATAAATTATTTAACCAGCTGTATATGATGAATATTTAGGTAATATCCTTTTTTTTTTTTTTTTTTTTTTTTGCTATTGTACACTCTCATAGACAACTTTGTTCATTTATCTTTTTTTCTTCTAGAATTTTTGTAGCCATTTTTCTGGAAATGAAGCTACAAAATTATTCTGTAAGAATTTTTTATCTTATACTTTCCTCATCGATTTAGGCTGTGAGACAAATATGTGGCCTTTGCTTAAACAGTATCAGGTTAACTTTTGGTCCAGAATAAAATATATGTGAATACTTTTCTTATGTCATTGCCAACAATGGATGTAAATAATCTTTCAAAGTTGACAATTTTATGATTCATGTTTTCAAACTTTTTTTAGTGTATTGCCTTTTATATACATTTTTTAATTGCAGATATTTATTAAATTTACATTTGTCTATTTGGTTGTTATATTCATATTTATATATAGGACTTCTTAATTTAGTACATAAATAACCATTTACTCTGTTTATACTCTACAAATGCTTTTTTTCCGAGTTTATATTTTATCAGTAGACATTATTCATAATTACTTTTATTTTATCTTTGCAAATGCCACATTACTTGATTTCTTTCCAAAGGCTTTACTCAAAGAATAGAAACATTATTTTTCTAATTGTCTTATATAATGTTTGAATCCCTTATCCATTTGAAATTTGTTTTTGTATATGCTGCATAGTAGCATATACTTTCTTAACTAAATTGAAATACCCCTATTTTTATATATCTGGCTCTCTTACTAATCTCTTTGGTCCTAGGATTACTGTGGTTTTGACATACAGATTTTTTCACTAAATTATGTCTGACTTATTGACTTGGAACTCTATTGTTCTTTGAAATTTCTGTTGTTCTATGTTGGCTAAACACTTAAAAATATATTCAACCCCATAATTCTTTAGCAAACATGTGCTATATGAAGGACTCTGTATTAAGAACTGTAGAGAACGGGAGAAAAAAGTTCATCCTTAAATAACTTCCAGTCTAGTATAGTGAGCATAATATGTTCATGTAAATAAGTATGATATAAAATAATATGAATGGTATTTTTAAAGACGAGTGGTGGGTCAAAGAGAAATAATAGTAAAGTTGTTTCAACCACTGAAGAAAGGTTTTTATGGTTTTTATATAAACTATAGTTCATGTTGACTAGTTACATAAGTGAATATAAAATGATACAAAGTAGATAAATCCTCTGTAAAAGAGTCTTTTTTTTTTTTTTTTTTTTTGAGACGGAGTCTCGCTCTGTCGCCCAGGCTGGAGTGCTGTGGTGCGATCTCAGCTCACTGCAAGCTCCACCTCCCGGGTACACACCATTCTCCTGCCTCAGCCTCCCAAGTAGCTGGGACTACGGGCGCCCACCACCACGCCCGGCTAATTTTTTGTATTTTTAATAGAGATAGGGTTTCACCGTGTTAACCAGGATAGTCTCCATCTCCTGACCTCGTGATCGGCCCGCCTTGGCCTCCCAAAGTGCTGAGATTACAGGCGTGAGCCACTACACCCGGCCCGAAGGGGTCCTTTGACCTAAATCCTAACCCCAATACAGCCTCTGAGTACCCTTGTCTTGAGAAGCACAGAAATCTGTCAAAGCTAGAGCAGGATTTTAGTTCTCATTTGTTTTGTTTTCTTGCTTTCTAGAAGAGCTCATGGCTAGGATGGGTTATTTTAGTACTAGACATTATCAGCATTTCTCATTTATGTTCCTAAGTAGTAAGCATTATTACCAAAGTCTATTTTAATGCAAGTAACCTGTAGTAACATCCTCTGAGTGATTTTGCCATGTGGCAACCCTTGTACTTTTCTGATCCCAGGAAGCTCACATGGGAACTGGTTCAGGGAAGGGTAAGGAGGGTAGTGGGGAAAGAGAGGCTCCCACATGTCCTCAGGCACATATTACAGAAATGGGAGCATAGGGATCATGATGGGAATTTGAAACCTGTTGATTGTAGTGAGCAAATCATATAAGAAGGAGATATTTGAATGGCGGATGGAATGTAATGGTTCTTCCCATTATATACTGATATGATTTGGATCTGTGTCCCAGCACAAATCTCATGTTGAATTGTAATCCCCACTCTTGGAGGTGGGCCCTCATGGGAAGTGATTCGAACATAGGGGTGGATTTCCTCCTCCATGCTGTTCTTCTAACAGTGAGTGTATTCTCATGAGATCTGGTTGTTTAAAAGCATGTGGCACCTCCCCCCTCTCTTTTTCTCCTGCTCCTGTGTAAAGTGCTCGCTCCCCCTTCACTTTCTGCCATGATTGTAAGTTTGTGGAGGCCTCCTCAGAAGTCAAGCGGCTGCTTCGTTTATAGTCTGTGGAACCATGAGCCAATTAAACCTCTTTTCTTTGTAAGTTACCCAGTCTCAAGTATTTATACCAATGCAAGAATGGACTAATACATTTATCTAGGAAATGTGGACTTTTAAAAATTATTCCTCATTAGGTAGTAACAATTAACATGAATTGCACATAAGAGGATAATGTGAAAATATCTTTGTTTTTATAGGTTGCTTTTTCATAATAGAAAATCCCTACATGGAAATTCTGAAATCAGTTCATTTATTGAAATCCTGTTATGGGCAGATCAAGAAAGCTAAACTCCTTTTTAAAAATACAGACATTAGAGTTACATTTGCAAAGATGACAGCCTTGGATCTCTTCTATGCTTATATAATACATAATCTTGCTTTGTATTTGAATATGAAAGAGCTGTTTTATTTCTGTTGACTTATGCGTGGTCTTTATGCATCATGCTCAGGCACACTACCTTTTGAAATATTTGGTTTGGCCTTCAAAAGATGCTCTATGAGGTCTGCTGGGAGTTTGGGTGCTGACCTATCACTTGATGTAAACTATTGTTTCCAGTGCACCCACAGAAACAATTCAGAGTCCAATTTCCTGGAGCTTCAGTGCTGTGAGATAAATGTGACCTCTCCTTTGTTTCTGAACAATGTCCCAGTAACTTTCTAGGTAGAGCAATGCCAGGGCATGCCATCTACTATGCTTTGCAAAGGTGATATTTTTGGGAAGACATGGAACATGTTGTACAGTCATTTTAGCTTCACATTTTAACTAAGTGTAGAATGAAAGCTACCTGTTACTTCTAGCGAAAGTATTTTCCCAGGGATCATGATAAAAGAACAATCTGTTTCTAACTCCACTGTTTTATGGCTTGTACCTTACTTGTTAACTCCCTTGGGACATGTTTTCCATGAACCTAAGAGTCTTTTACCACTTGTTATTATATATTTCCAGGTATAAAGTTAGCTGCTAAAACTGCCTTTTTGAGAAAGAGATTGATGACAAAGAATACTACAGGAATACCATGCAACAACTTATATATGAAATAAAAAGAGAATGTTATAAGTTGTCATCCTCTAAATATGTTAATAGGCACATTTAGTAAGGATGTAAGGCATAATGATATTCCTCTGAGATAAAGAAATCCAGGGTGGAGTTGTGAATGAAGCTGGAGAGGAGAAAGGAGAGTCAGAAAGGAGGTAGAGCTCTAGAGATAAATGAAAATGGTGAGTAGTTCAGTAATGCTTAGTATATGTGACTAGGTAAGTAGGAAAGAAATTACACTGCAGAAATGATTTCTTGTCCTCCAGTATAAATATGATCTGAGTAATGTTTCTTAGGCAATAATATGATGGCTGTAAATAAATTAAAAATACAAAATGAAGATAAGATTAAGCATAATTAAAAATTAAAACCTCAAATCAGCAACATTGAACCTAATAGAATGACGGGGGTCAATCATCTGATTGTTTTTTGGGGCTCAAAGTCTTATTTGACAAACCTACATTCTTTCCATTCTGATTGCCAACTTTATTCACTGCACTCAGCCAGTGAAGGCAGGGATGGGGCACCTAAATCTCTAAACTAGTTAGTAAGTTTCCTAACATGTCATGATTAACATTTGATTCATTTAAAATGCAATTTGACTAGATTCTAATATATCCTTCCCACATTTTTATTTAGCCAATATTTACTTGTAAAAATCCAAGGATAGAAGGGAAGAAGTAAGGTAGAAACACAGGAGAGAAGGACAAGTCACATCATCACAGAACACATAGGCTGGCTGAGAGTCAGCCCACTGCATTCCTGAGAGGAATATCCACTAGCCATGAGGTACTTGGGGCTACATTGAGAACACTGCCTATGACGTAACCATCTAGCAATGTTTTGATTTATGAAATAGAATTGGTATTTCTATTTGAAAGACAATAAGAAGATAGTGATTCTACCCTCACAGCCACCAAGTACCCTACTAACTTGTGAGAGGACCAGACAGGTGCAGGAGAAATTATAATTCCCGCACAGTCAGGGCTCTGTGAAGGAATGGCATTGGAAAGTGTAATGTTCAGTTTCTTGCCCCATTGTGTTATGCAAAATTTTACCTGGGCCTGGAACCTACCTAGCCATTGATCAAAGCCAGAAACTGATGCTAATGTTACATAGCCCCCTCCTTGTTGAGGATGAGAAAAGTAATGGATCCCAATACCATGGAGCTTAAAAGCATATATTGCAGAACAAAGGGGGAGAATTAGAATCTGTGAGACTTGGAGAAATACACACTTTTATAAATGATTTTCTATAGAATGTGTTAGAAAACAATTTGACAATCCTGATAGGAGGCTGGAGACACAGCATGGCCTCAAATTGAGAAGGATAGAAAGCCATATGGTGGCAAAAATATAACAATATGAAAGGAGTCATGAAAGAGTAAAGCAAGTCAACCTGTGAAAGAAAAATTGGAGAGCTTAACTGGTGGGGACCCTGGGGGAGGTGACACCACTCAGAGATTTCCGTTGAAATTTGGTGGTAATTTTTTTGAAAATAAACAGGACTTTTTCTTGTTGTTTTGATTTCTTAGTCACAGTGTTTGCTTTATTTTTAAATTTAAAATAACATTAAAATATCTCTGGACTATAGATATATCTTGTTTAGTACAGTATTCCCAATTCCCAGCACAATGACTAGATACTGTAAGTATCCTGCAACTATCTATTGAATTAATCAATGGATGATGATTTTACACTATCAAAATAGGCTTGAAGCAGTAACTCCACAACTGGTCAGTCTGAGTCCGTCTCTAATCTCCATATTCATTAGCTATGTGGCCTCGAGCCAGTGACCTTGTATGCATCAGTTTTCACCTTTGTAAACAGGGATAATAATAATATCTTTTAAGTATGTTATGAGATTTACGGGGATAAGGTGTGTAAAGTGTTTAATAAGTGCAGAAAAAATGTTAGCAATTGCCATTATATTAAAACAGCAAAAGAAAACTAGGTATAAAAATGAAGGTGATGTGATACTCTAATCAAAACAAAGGAAATTCACCTCCCTGAACAGGCTCTGGTGAGATATTTATATATATTTAGAAAATTAAAACAAAATTGGCATAAAATGGAGTTTGCGATAAAGAAACAATGATGTGGAAAGGAAGCTCAAACTTCTGCTCTGTGAATTTAAGTGCCAGGAGAAAAAGGAACAATAAATCCAAAGTTCAGGGGAAATAGTTTATGACTCAAGTATTTAATCTGTAGGAAAATAACAGTCATAGATGAAGAGAAAGATGTTGTATCATATGCAATAAAATAAGAAAAATTATCCAATACCTGCAAATAACCAAAACGATTCCTGTGTGACCCTTCAGTAGATTGCCAAACATAGTCTAGAGGGCCCTCCTGGAATCGCCTAACTATACAAGAGTATGCTCTTTAATTGACTAATTTCTTTAACAACTCTGTAGGAGTAGGTACCAACCTGTAGATAACTGGTGACAATGCAGTGATTCACTTGAAAATTATACTTTCTGAAAGTGGTTATAAAATATTTTGGAGCATATGCTTTTTTTGCACATAATAATTTTGTAAAAGTGTATACTGATTTCATATTGCCTTTAGAATTTTATTCTAGGCATGATTTTCATTATAGACATGGATTACATGGCTATTCATGATCCTGGTCTCTGCTTAATTTTTCATCTTCTTTATTTTTCAAGATTTCAAGATATTTTTCAAGCAAGATATCTTCTTTATCTTGCTTCTAACATCACAGACAGTAGATCAGGCCATAACTTTTTCTCACCTTCTTCTGTAAATTTGTTGTGTCCTTTTCCAGACCAACATCATCTATCCTTTCCATGAGGCACACAAACATACCACCCTTCTCCTGAGTAACTCGTACTCATTGTTTAAATATCAGCTGCCACTGAACCTGGAGCTTTTCCTCATTGTTCAGGATCTTTAAACTCCATTCTCTGGATTTGAGTCCCTATGGTCTAGCCTTGGTAACCTGTGGAGTCTAGACATTGGTTAGCTGGGTCTTCCGCTCCAAGATCTCTCAGAAGGTTGCAATCAAGGTGTCAGTAAGGGCTGGGATTTCACTGAAAAGGTAAAATGGGAAAGGATCTATGAATAAGCTCACATCATTGTCAATAGCACGTGACCCTCTCTAACATGGCTGCTCGCTTCATCAAAGCCTATGGGCTGAGAACACGACAACAGAGTGAGGTTGTTAGCCAAATGGAAATTACAATCTTATGCAGTATAATCATGCATTCTGTTGATTAGAAGAACATCACAGGTCCATCCACACTCAAGAGGAACAATTACACAAGGTGGGGAACACTAGGGACCATCTTGGAATCTGCCCACCACTGTAGTGCCTGGGACAGCTGTAGAATAAGGTACTGAAAAGCTGGATGACAAATAAAAGATTCATTAATGAATGTATGATTTATGTAGAGACTATCTTACAGAAGTATGCAGAACATCCCTTCCTTTCAGCATAGGTTAGATGAATTTGCTTCACTTTATTCATGTTTTTTTCACTTTGAATAGATTCTCTTACTTTCTTACTCTTCCTCACTAGTTTTGAAAATATTTGCATAAAACATCGTCAGTGAAGCTAAAAATCAAAACAACTGTAATACAAGTTAATTGATGGATCGAAGTCCTACTTTACATAATTTTCTTTAAAATACACACTTCTGTATATTTTCTAATACTTTGAAATCTACATTACAAATGAAACATGGATCCAGAGCAATGTGAGCATC
>NW_012105487.1:2214000-2215225 GCF_000951045.1 Mandrillus leucophaeus | reverse complement strand
GGCCGAATTGGGGAGTAATTCTATAATAAAAGAAAACACAATTACATTCTGTTTTATTTCTAATTTCTTCTATCAGACATCTGAACATTTCTTTCACCCATAATTTTGGATCCTCTAAAGTAATAGATGAAGGGCCAAACCAAGCCGCAGGAAGTGGTTACAGAAATATACTTAATGATCCTTGCCAAATTTACAGTACCTAATATTATAGGAAAGTATTTCTGGGGCATGTATCTACTGTTACCAAGGATAAATAAAGCCTTTTCAAAATTGTATTGTATATGGGTTAATGTCTGCAAAGGTTAAAAACATCAAATTCTGGAATATCATGACCTGATATTAATGACCCAGTAATAGGTTGACATTTGCAATTCTTTGTTGGGGGTAATAGCCCACCATATGCAAAGATCACGTTCTGTATTTAGCTGCTTATCTCAAAGGAAAACATATGAGTAATAATAGTGCAAGGGAGGTTAATAACAGGTACAGGCCCAGCATAGCTTTTATCACTTCATTTAGAAAATGAACTGAGAATTGCTGTCAACTTGATTGGGAAGGGGAAAAAAAGAATGGACCCATATGGGAGGTGTCAGTCAGCTTCCAATGTGTGTGTGAAGGTTGTTTGCAAGGTTACTTGGGCCGATACAACATAAAGCTGGAATTTGCATGTCAAAGCTTTGTTCCTTCTGTAACATACTGTCACACAAATCATTGGCCCTGGGGTTTAAATTTCACAGATGTCTAAACTCATTTAAAAATTAAAGTGCAATAATTTGTGATCCATGTGCACCTAATCTTTCTCATTTTCTCAGAATGGTTTGTTTTGCCATTATACTTTCTTCTTACCATCTAAAATTCTAATTTTTCAAGACTATCTCAGTTTTTCCTTCAAAAGGTAATGTAATCTTTGATAAGACTATTCTTTGAGGCCATTGTATTATTACAGTCAAAAGATTCAAAAAACACAGTATTTACTCATATTTACAATCACAGAAATAATTCAGAATTAAGGTGACCATTACATTTTCCTGGGCTTCTGGAAAAGTAAAAATATGATTCATGAGTGCTGGCTTTATTACTTTGTTATTTATTATGTTGTTATTATTTTAACTACCTAGCAATTTTCAGAACACTTTGCAAGGAAAATTTACACTATATTTTGCTCTATGAATTATTTCATCAGAATTAAGAGCCTTTTATTACTATACAATATCCTAAGATGCAA
>NW_012105487.1:2213621-2213950 GCF_000951045.1 Mandrillus leucophaeus | reverse complement strand
CATAATTTTCTTTAAAATACACACTTCTGTATATTTTCTAATACTTTGAAATCTACATTACAAATGAAACATGGATCCAGAGCAATGTGAGCATCGTCACAGCTATGCAAAGTCCATTTAAAGAATTTCATTATAGATTTGCCTCAATCTCTTGAATTATAACTTTAATGATACACACTAAAACTACTTAATGCAATGAAATTGACTTCGTTGAATTTTATAACAGGACACAATTTTAACTTTCAATGAAAAAATAAATAAGATAATATCCTTGCAAACTTTGTCTAAACAATAAGTCAGAATTGGGGAGTAATTCTTTTTTTTTTTTT
>NW_012105487.1:2211446-2212983 GCF_000951045.1 Mandrillus leucophaeus | reverse complement strand
CTTGTATTTCTTTTAAATTGTTGTGGGAAAACTCTAGTTGGAACAGGAAGATTGGTTTTAAAAAATATACACATACACTATGCACACATCTAGTTGATGATACTGAACCATACTAAATACTTATTCTACTGGCAATTATGGAATTTGTGTCTGATGGAACTATGAAATCAAAACTGTTGTACGATTTTAAGGTGATGTTCTTAATTTTAACTGCTTTATACATGTGGAACTTTCAACAAAATCACATCTACAGATATATAATTGGTAGTTGATTATGCAACGTACCTTTGGCTATTGCTGTAAAAATTTAAGCAATAGACTCTTAGTGAGGAATCTAATCCTATATCATCTAATATGTATGAGGAAATTGATTTGACTTACATTTTTATTTATTTCTTATTTAATTTCCATAGGTTATTGAGGAACAGGTCATGTTTGGTTACATGGGTAAGTTCTTTAGTGGTGATTTGTGAGATTTTGCTCTGTACCCTATTTGTAGTCTTTTTTTCCTCACCCCCTTCTGACCCTTTTCCCAAGTCCCCAAAGTCCATTGTGTCATTCTTATGCCTTTGTATCCTCATAGCTTAGCTCCCACTTAGGAGAGAGAACATAGGATATTTGGTTTTCCATTTCTGAGTTACTTCACTTAGAATAATGAGTCTCCAATCTCATTCAGGTCGCTGTGAATGCCATTAACTCATTCCTTTTTATGGCTGAGTAGTATTCCATTGTATATATATACACCATAGTTTCTTTATCCCCTTGTTGATTGATGGGCATTTGGGTTGGTTCCACATTTTTGCCATTGCAAGTTGTGCTGCTATAAACATGTGTGCAAGTATCTTTTTTCATATAATGACTTATTTTCCTCTGAGTAGATACCCAGTAGTGAGATTGCTGGATCAAATGGTAGCTCTACTTTTAGTTCTTTAAGGAATCTCCACACTGTTTCCCATAGCAATTGTACTAGTGTACATTCCCACCAACAGTGTAGAAGTGTTCCCTGTTCACCTCATCCATGCCAACGTCTATTTTTTTTTATGACAGCCATTGTTGCTGGAGTAAGGTGGTATCGCATTATGGTTTTGATTTGCATTTCCCTGATTGTTAGTAATGTTGAGCCTTTTTTCTTATGTTTGTTGGCCATTTGTATATTTTCTTTTGAGAATTGTCTATTCATGTCCTTAGCCCATTTTTTGATGGGATTATTTTTTCTTGTTGATTTGAGTTCATTGCAGATTCTAGATATCAGTCCTTTGTCAGATGTATAGATTGTGAAGATTTTTTCCCACTCTGTGGGTTGTCTGTTTACTTGGCTTACTATTTCTTTTGCCGTGCAAAAGCTCTTTAGTTTAATTAAGTCCCAGCAATTTATCTTTGTTTTTGTTGCATTTAGCTTCTGGGTTCTTGGTCGTGAAATCCTTGCCTAAGCCAGTGTCTAGAAGAGTTTTTCCAATTTTATATTCTAGAATTTTTATAGTTTCAGGTCTTAGATTTAAGTCCTTAATCCATCTTGAGTTGATTTTTGTATAAGGTG
>NW_012105487.1:2206301-2211086 GCF_000951045.1 Mandrillus leucophaeus | reverse complement strand
CTCAGTTTTTCCTTCAAAAGGTAATGTAATCTTTGATAAGACTATTCTTTGAGGCCATTGTATTATTACAGTCAAAAGATTCAAAAAACACAGTATTTACTCATATTTACAATCACAGAAATAATTCAGAATTAAGGTGACCATTACATTTTCCTGGGCTTCTGGAAAAGTAAAAATATGATTCATGAGTGCTGGCTTTATTACTTTGTTATTTATTACATTGTTATTATTTTAACTACCTAGCAATTTTCAGAACACTTTGCAAGGAAAATTTACACTATATTTTGCTCTATGAATTATTTCATCAGAATTAAGAGCCTTTTATTACTATACAATATCCTAAGATGCAAGGATCCAATAGATGTATAATGATTTGCTATAGATTATATTTATAAACATTTCCATAAATTAATATCTTTCCTCAGTGGAACTGAAAGCATTACATGATAAAATTTTAGTATACATTTTACAGGAAAGAATTTCAAATGATGATGCAAGTAGAATTTTACTTATCCAGAGGAGATATTAGTCATGTTACTTGATTACACTGGAAATATGAAAAGTAAACATTACTTTTAGTCTCTTTTTTGTTTTTGCTTTACTTTAAATTTACAGGAAATGCTAAAGCAACATTCTGTTGCTGACAACATTCAAATAGGTTCCAATTATGCCTGGTGAATTCAATGATACAAATTTTGCCCTATTTCTTACCATTATTATTATTAAGTAATATAACATTGAAATAGTTTCACAATTCTGTTTCATATTTTCTTCAAGACTGTAGAGAATTGACACCCACCATGGGTCTGGGAACGCGTAACAGCTTGAGCATTTTTGAGAGACAGAGAAGAAGGGAAAGTCAAAGATCATGCTGAGGTTTCTGGGGGAAAAATCCATAAATAAATTTAAAAGTATGTTATAGCCATCTTCATCATTTTATGTACATTCTAAGGTAACAATAATCAGTTAGAATTATTTTGAAAGAAATGTATTTGCATTTTTTGCATAGGTACAGCAATGAGTATGTTCAAGGATGGTCAATGATTAGGATAGCTTGTAATAAGTGGAAGGTAATATTATACATCATTATTATTTTACCCAAGTGCAGAAAACATCTCCTCAAGTTCAAGAGTATATGTAAATTGATGATTCATTCCTCCTCTGCTGCTAATAAAAAGATCAGTAGAATAAGACTATGTTAAAATTTAATACTAAGAATTTTTTTACTTTGTTTTTTATAGTTGCTGTTGGACCTTGTAAAATTAAATGGTTGACAGTTTTTATGTTCAAAATCCGAAGTAGTTAAAAATTTTGATCACAAAAATGGCACTACAGACAACTTGTTTCTATTTCTCTAGTAGAAACAAGTTCTACCCTAATAATTGAAAAAGTGTTAATTCAATCAATGTGTAGTCCATGAACATCTGTTACCTTAGGCATAGGAATATGATGGTCAGTAAGGTTTAACTCCTGGCTTGATGGTATTTAGACACTAGAAAAATATAGTCATATATACTTAATTTACTATAATCTCTATATTCTATTTGATTAAAACTAATTACGTATGTAGTAAACAAGTAAATCCTAAATGAACAATAATGAAAAGTTTTTATTTAAGAATCTGGAATTTTAGGTTATTACTATCTGGAGTTAACCAAAGATCCCAGAACTCTTAAGAAAAATTGAGAAATGCAAATATAAGTTTTAATTTGTAAACTTTAAAATATATACATTTACAAATATTACTTAGTATAAAGGAAGTTAGCCTTTTGGTAAACAAAGTGTGGTCTAGATATTTAAAATTTTAATGTTTTTATTATATTTAAAACTTTTTAGATATTCAAACTACTTTTGTTTGCAGACACATTTAAAGCAGTAATTGCCAACTTAAAGACCATAACCACTTAGATAATAAATCTGTATATGCAGCAAGAAGTGCTTCCAATCTGAATTTAAAATATACCTTACACTCACATATGAGTATTTGCCTTATGAACTGAGACATAGTCATGACTAATAAAATAAATTTAAAATATTACTTGATTCTTACAGAGAATACAAATGCCACAAAACTAGCATCAATATTTTAAAAGTCTAAAAGCCAACTTCTCTAATTTGAGATGGGCCATGTACCTTTTATGATTATTTTCACATTCCCACTTATCTATTTTTTCTTTTGTTGTTCATGCTTTTGGTGTCAAGAATCCATTGTCTGATCATGAAGATTTACCCTGTGATTTCTTTCAATAGTTTTATACTTTTAGACCTTCATTTAGGCTATGGTGCGTTTTGAGTTAAATTTTGTGTAGGGTGTGAGGAAGGGGTTCAACTTTATTCTTTAGTATATATTTTTCCAGTTATTCACCACCATTTGTTAGAGACTACTCATTCCCCCATTGACTTGTCCTGATACCCTTGTCAAAAATCAATTAGTCATGGATGCTTGGGTTTATTTCTGGACTGTCAATTCTATTCCATTGGTCTATATGTCTATGCTTGTGCTAGTACCATATTTGACTACTGAAACTTTGTAGTAAGTCTTGAAATTGGGAAATTTGAGTCTTAAATCATTTTTTTCTTTCAATGTTGTCTTAACTATTAAGGCAACATTCACATGAAATTGAAAATCAGTTTTCCCATTTCTGCAAGACGAGCCATTGGGATATTGATTGAGTTGCACTGAATGCTCTCATTACTTTGGAAAGTTTTGTTCTCTTAACAATAATAAGTCTTTTGATTGCCAATCCAGGATATATTTCCTTTTATTTGGGCCTTCTTTAATTTCTTTCAGTAATGTTTTGTAATTTTTAGTGTGCATACCTTACACTTCCTCACGTTACTTCTTCCTATGTGTTGTTTCCCCTTTGGATGTTATCATAAATGGAATTTCCTTAATTTCTTTGTTTCATTGTTTGTTGCCATTGTGTATAACACAATTAAGTTTTTTATGTTCATCTTGTGCCCTGAAAAATTACTGGATTTGTTTAATATAGAAAATCATGTCATTTGCAATAGATAGTTTTTACTTCTTTTCTAACATGTCTATTATTTCTTTTTCTTATTTGATTACTCCTGATAAGACTTTAAGTACAATGTTTCTTTCTTTTTTTTCTTTTTTTTTTTTTTGAAGGCATTGCTTTTATTATCTTCTGTCATCCAGACTTTCTGGTTTAGTCTGACGCCCTTCATTTTATTTTCCTTAACATAATTTTATTGTGAAATATAACACACTTGCAGAAAAGTGCATAAAAGTATAAAACTTAGTTATCACAAAGCAAATATTTGTGTAATGACTAGCCTGGCCAAAAACTAAACAATTGCTAGTCTCCTCCCTGCTTCAAAAAATATCCCGCTGTATATCCTCTTTTTTTTTTATTATTATACTTTAATTTCTAGGGTACATGTGCACAACGTGCAGGTTTGTTATGTATGTATACATGTGCCATGTTGGTGTGCTGCACCCATTAACTCGTCATTAGTCAGCTAATGAAGTGACTTGACAGAAAATTCCTTAAATACCAGCCTCTATCTTAATCAAGCACTCTCCTGGACAATACCAGTGTTTGACTTTACATCAGAGTTTCTCAGTAGTTGATTCTGACAGTCTTGCCACCAGAATAGTTGTTTTCGGGAGAGACTGATTATTGGTGCTTCCTACTGTGCCATCTTCTATGATATCATTCTCCCAAAACCCTTTTGTTATCAAAAAAATGATGGTCATTTTAAAAAATGGTATATAGGACACTTAGATTATTATTTTAGTTCTTTATGCTTACGTAAAAGTTTGGCCACTGATAACAATTTCCCAAGACCATTAACCGGTTTCATAAATCCCCTCCACATGTATCAGGAGGTTATTTGGAGGAAATTTCTCTACCTCCCAGGCATGTGATACTTCGTTGAACCATTACTACCAACTTTACCATTTTTCTCTATAGGTTTGTAGAGAAACCTATAGATGTCATCTGCGAATACTGAAAGTGATCTCCATGTTTTCTTGCTTTCAATTCTTCCATTTATGTCAACAGGAGAATAATAAATTACAAAAAAAAAGCCCTAATGATAGTAGGTGTATTCAAGGACGTAATTGGAAGTGATCAGGCCTAAATTAATAGATAAATACAAAATGAATGAAAGAGTGGTAATTACTTTGGAAGACTCCTTGGTAGGTGCTAAAATTTAATGGTATTAATTTTAGAGTGTATTTATCCATCTACCTCTACCTTTCACCCCAACCCCAATCCCCACTACTGCCAACAGCCCTTGCTTCAGTATTTCTTTCTATAATAATGATCATTCCATTAAATAGGAGAAAGAGAATATAGAATTTAATACTTTATCAAAGATTTATTTTCTAAATAACATGTGGTTTAGGCTTATGAATGACTTATGTTAAATAACATGCATTATGTAATACCATTATTTAATAACTTTTAAAATAACATGTACATTAAGGCCACATGAATTCTGTGAAAACATTTTATTTCTTTACCATATATACTGCAATATGTTTATGAATAATGATGATTCTAATATTAATAATTACTATATATCAGGAACTATGTTAATTACCTTTTATAGATTATCTCAAATAATAATCACAGTAAATCTATGAGGATGAGTACACTTCACCATTAACTTTTCTCAATATAAATGTCATCCACTTAATAATGAAGTAGATATGCTGATACCAAAGCATCATCCTCCTTTTTCCATAGTACTAATATTTTAAACACCAGTGAAATTTACTCTTCTCTATATATTTTTATATTTTTATTTTATATA
>NW_012105487.1:2178400-2204611 GCF_000951045.1 Mandrillus leucophaeus | reverse complement strand
AAGAGTTTTTCCAATTTTATATTCTAGAATTTTTATAGTTTCAGGTCTTAGATTTAAGTCCTTAATCCATCTTGAGTTGATTTTTGTATAAGGTGGGATGAGAATCCAGTTTCATTCTCTGACTAGCCAATTATCCCAGCACCATTTGTTGAAAAGAGTGTCCTTTTCCCACTTTACATTTTTCTTTTCTTTGTTGAAGATCGGTTGGCTGTAAATGTTTGGGTTTATTTCTTGGGGGTCTGTTCTGTTCCATTGGTTTATGTGTCTATTTTTATGACAGTACCAGGCTGTTTTAGTGACTATGGCCTTATGGTATAGTTTGAAATTAGGTAATGTGATGCCTCCAGATTAGTTTTTTTTGTTTAGTCTTACTTTGGCTATGTGGGCTTTTTTTTGGTTCCAGATGAATTTTAGAGTTTTTTTATTTTTTCTAATTCTGTGAAGAATGTTGGCAATATTTTGATGAAAATTATGTTGAATTTGTAGATTGCTTTGGCAGTATAGCCATTTTCACAATATTGATTCTACCCATCCATAAGCGTGGGATGTTTCCATTTGTTTGTGTCGTCTATGATTTCCTTCAGCAGTGTTTTGTAGTTTTCCTTGTACAGGTCTTTCACCTCTTTGGTATATTCCTAAGTTGTTTTTTTTTTGTTTTTTTTTTTTCTTTTTTGCTGCTATTGTAAAAGAGGTTGAGTTATTGATTTGATTCTCAGCTTGGTCGCTGTCAGTATATAAAAAAGCTACTGGTTTGTGTGCATTAATTTTGTATCCAGAGACTTCACTGAATTATTTTATTGGTTCTAGGAACTTTCCGGAGGAGTCTTTAGGGTTTTCTAGGTAAACAGTCATATCATCAGCAAACAGCGACACTTTGACTTCCTCATTACCAATTTGGATGTGCTGTATTTCTTTCTCTTGTCTGCTCTGGCTAGGACTTCCAGTACTGTGTTGAAGAGGAGTGGTGAGAATGGGCATCCTTGTCTTGTTCCAGTTATCCGAGGGAATGCTGTCAACTTTTTCCCATTCAATATTATGTTGGCTCTGGGTTTGTCATGGATGGCTTTTATTATATTGAGCTATGTCCTTTGTATGCCAATGTTGCTGAAAGTTTTAATCATAAAGCAATACTGGATTTTGTCGAAAACTTTTTCTCAATCTATTGAGATCATCATGTGATTTTTGTTTTTAATTCTGTTTATGTGGTATATCACATTTATTGACTTGTGTATATTAAACCATTCTTGCATCCCTGGTATGAAACCTACTTGATCATGTTGGATTATCTTTCTGGTATGTTGTTGAATTTGATTAGCTAGTATTTTATTAAGAATTTTAGCATCTATGTTCATCAGGGATATCAGTCTGTAGTTTTCTTTTTTGGTTATGTCATTTCCTGGTTTTGGTATTAGGGTGATACTGGCTTCATAGAATGGTTTCGAGAGTGTTCCCTCTTGCTTTATCTTGTGGAATACTGTCAATAGGATTGGTATCAATTCTTCTTTGAATATCTGGTAGAATTCGACTGTGAATCCATCTGGTCCTGGATTTTTTTGTTGTTGATAATTTTTAAATTACCATTTAACAATCTTGCTGCCTGTTATTGGACTGTTCAGGGTATCTAATTCTTCCTGATTTAAGCTAGAAGTGTTGTATCTTTCCAGGAATTTATCCATCTCTTCTAAGTTTTCTAGTTTATGCACGTAAATGTGTTCATACTAGCCTTGAGTGATCTTTTGTATTTCTCTAGCAAGGCCCAGGAAGTTTTCCTTGATTATTCCTCCAAATATGTTTTCCAAACTTTTGGATTTCTCTTCTTCCTCAGGAATACTGATTATCTTATGTTTGGTCATTTAACATAATCCCATACTTCTTAGAGGCTTTGTTTGTATTTTCTTATTCTTTTTTCTTTGTCTTTGTTGGATTGGGTTAATTCAAAGACCTTGTCTTTGAGCTCTGAATTTCTTTTTTCTACTTGTTCAATTATATTGCTGAGACTTTCCAGAGCATTTTGCATTTCTAAAGTGTGTCCATTGTTTCCTGAAGTTTTGATTGCTTTTTAGTTATGCGGTATGTTTCCTTGATTATTTCTCCCTTCACATCTTGTATCATTTGGATTTCCTTACATTGGGCTTTGCCTTTCTCTGGTGCCTCCCTGGTTAGCTTAATGACTAAACTCCTGAATTCCTTTTCAGGTAAATCAGGGATTTCTTCTTGGTTTGGGTCCATTGCCGGTGAGGTAGTGTAATTTTTTTAAAGATATTAAGGAACCTTGTCTTATCATACTACCAGAGTTTGTTTTTTGGTTCCTTCTCATTTGGGTAGTCTCTGTCAGAGGGAAGGTCTAGGGCTGAAGGCTGCTGTTCAGATTCTTTTGTCCCACAGGGTGTTCCCTTGAATAGTACTCTCCCTCTTTTTCTATGGATGTAGCTTCCTGTGAACCACGCTGCAGTGATTGTTATCTCCTGGATCTAGCCACCCAGCAAGTCTACTAGGCTCTGGGCTGGTACTAGGGGTTGTCTGCACAGAGTCCTGTGATGGGAACTGTCTGTAGGTCTGTCAGCCACGGGTACCAGCACCTGTTCTGGTGGCAGTGGCAGTGGGGTAAAATGGACTCTGAGGATTCTTAGCTCTGGTGGTTTAATGCACTATTTTTGTGCTGGTTAGCCTCCTGCCAGGAGGTGGTGTTTTCCAGAGAGCATCAGCTGTGGTAGTATGGGGAGGAACAACGTTGGGTGGGGCCCCTAAACTCCCAAGAGTATACACCCTTTGTCTTCAGTTACCAGGGTGCATAGGGAAAGACCACTGAGTGGGGGCAGGACTAAGCCTGTCTGAGCTCAGACTCTCCCTGGGTAGGTCTTGCTGCCGTTGCTGTGGGGGATAGGGGTGAGGTTCCCTGTTCCTAGGAGGATTATGACTGTCTCCACTGTGTTATGCAGGTTGTCAGGGAAGTAGGGAAAAGCCAGCAGTCACAGGCCTTACCCAGTTCCCACACAATCCTAAGGGCTGGTCTCACTCCTGCTGTGCCCCCTCGCCCACAGCACCAAGTCTGTTTCCAGGCAGTGGGGGGAGCAGGGCTGAGAACTTGTCCTAGGCTCCCTGCCTCGCAGCTGCGAAAGTAAATATGGCTTTTCTCCTTCCCCTGACTGTGGAGTCTGTATACCAGATCCATGCCCTCCCCCAGGTTCTGGCCAGGAGGCTTCTCAATCAGTTCAAATTGTTACAAAATTCAACCAGAGGTTTCCTTCTCCCTGTGGACTTTTCCCAGTGCCTCTGGCCACCCTCTAGAAGGACCTCCGTGAGGCCAGGCAAAAACAGCTTGGTAGGGGACTCAGCAATCCCACAGGGATTTTCCCGCTGCTTCATCTACCCCTGTGTTTGGCTTGGCTCTCTAAATTAACTCAGCTCCAGGTAAGGTAAAAATCTTCTCCCATAATCTGGGCCTTCAGTTTTCCCCCTGCGGGTGTGTGTTCAGGAGCAGGCAATCTCCTTTTCCCACTTACACAGTTTGAGTACTCACGGTATTTGGGGTGTCTCCTGGGTCCTGCAGGAGCAATCTGCTTCCTTTAGGGGGTGTGTGGATCCTCTCAGTTTTCCTGATTTATTTCTGTAGTCATTCTGGAGCAGAAATTCCTGATGCGAGCCTTCACACGCTGCTCTGTCTGTGGGAGTGAGAGCTGTAATCTATTCCTGCCTCTCGTCCGCCATGATCTGCTGACTTACATTATTTTTATTTACAGCATTTTTCCATGAATGCAAATCATAATTAAGGTGAAAAAATCCTTTTACTTTGGACACTTGCTGATGAAAACAAATTTTAGCAGTTATTTTTTTGACTAGAAATACAAATAAGCTGTGAATGTGAAATTGGAGACCTCTTAGTTAGATCCATAGTTAGAGAAAATTTTGTAAAATTTTGGTTTTCAGTGTGTTAAAATAACTTACGGAATTCTAAAGAGTACCTTTAAGGGAAATGGAAATACAAGTTCGAAATACGTGATGTGTATCACTCCAACTCTTAAAAGGTCTCACAGCCTTTTTTTTTGGTCCCACAACTTATAACAAAGATCTTTATGGATGCTGATTTTTAAAGACATAGTTCAGAAATTCGAAGCAAACTTCCACATGATAAACAATATGTCATTTTAATCAATTTTTGGAATAATGAAAGTCTCTTGACAGCAGCTGATTTACTTAGGAGAAAGCCTTTGGTGGTTCATTATATATTCAAAAAAGGTGAAACACTAGGGTCGTTATCCAGACCTCCAAAAGGGGAGTGACTATGAGTAATGACTGTAATTATCGTTCAGATTTATAAATGCCACTTTCCAATACTAACAATTACTTGTAAATGAAAACACTAAAATGTCTAAGAATGATCATACTAATTGTAACATATTTGTCATTACAAAAAAATTACGTAAATGGTATAAAAAACCAATGACATAATTCAGTTAAAATTTATATGAAGTGAAGATTTATCTTTTTTTCAGAAGATAATCTTTAACTATAGTTATTCTTGAAGCTCCCCCAAATAGTAAAAGAATTACTATTGTAGTTTAAAAATTCTTGTAACTATGTGTTGTCATCCTATATATCTGAAATTTAGTGTACATTTAACTTACTAAGAAGTCATCTGTAGTGATTTGAGTTTTATTGCAGAAAATGGATTTTTAAATCTAAATATTTTATACATAGTAAAAGCTTCTAAGCTGTTAGTGTATGATTATATTGTATCATTTTTACAATATGCAAATTATATTGCTGTCAGCCCAAGGCTTGTGAAAAAGGAGGTTTGTGCGAATGTTCTGTAAGGAGTGTTCCTTCCTTCCTTTGCTCACCCCAAAACCATTGTTATTGTTTTTTAAATCAAACTCTTTCTGAAAATAATTAATCTCTCACTAAGGAATTAAACTATATTGCTTTTAGTTAGAAACCACATGAAGCTGAAACTCCTTATTCTCTTCCAAACACAGGTTTTCTAGAAGCATACTTTCCACTTGCAGGCTATAGAACAATGGATATTGTCTCAGAATGTTGTCTTGAGGGTAAGCACATACACAGGGAAGCTTGGTTCCTACAGATCTATATCACAAAACACACTGCACCAATTTCTCTGATTTTCTTTCTAAAACTGTCTTTAGAGAGTTTGGGTTCTCTCTGGTTCCATCTCTTTAATACTAAAGAAGTGGTTCTCAAAGTTTAGCTACAGTAGAATCACCTAGAGAGTGCGTTAAAGCCTAGATTTTAGGCTCCATCATAAATATTTGGTTCTGTAGGTCTGGAGTGGACCCCAAAATTTGCGTTTCTAACAAATTCCAGTGACACTGATATTGCTATTTCAGGGACTATGCTAACCTAACACATGAGTCTGATTATTCAACTCAAATCTCTTTATGGATCAGTCAAGAGAAGTTAATTCAAGAAGCCTTGGAAAATAAAATCAATAGGCAGTGGTGAGAATTAGATAAATAGAATGTGCCGGACTAATTTAAAGGCTTTCTGACTCACATCTTTTAAGACAGTGTAATGAGGAAATGAAACATGTCCAAATTCAGCGTTTTCATTATGCTTGAGGTACCTATCTTAAGCAATATTGTGTAAGCTTTTCTCCTATCTCTAGTTTGAATTTATATTGAGTTAATCTAACAGCCAACAACTTATCTTCCTTAGGAAATGATGTAGGGATGCAAAATGTGAGTATCTTTACTTTTGCTACTGTCAGATAAGATTAGCTAATTTAAGCATCAGCAAATGTAATGTGGTCCCAATATAGATCCTGTTCCTTTTCATTGAAAACTGGTAAAAACTGGATTTCTGGATAATAGAATTGTCAATGAAATTTCAACAGCAGTAGAGACAGAAAGTTTGCTGTTCTCCTATTGAAGTAACAGAGCAGCCTGGTATCACATAGTATGTGAAAAAGGAGAAAGTACAATAAAGAACATATCATCAATGGAATAAAATTATCTGCAAATAAAACCTCTGTTTTATCTGTCTAGAGGAAATATTGAGACTAAAAATATAGGTTCTTTTATAGATATCAAGTTGGGTATTTATTCCTAACTTCAATTTTCTCAAAGTGGTAGATCATATAATCATCTTCCAGACAGAAGCTAATAGTAGGCTAACATTCTTGAAGAGATGGAATCTTTGGAGACTCTATTGTTAGAAATTGGAGAAAGAACTGTGCCAAGACATGACAGAAGATTTCTAAGGGTCTTGTTGAACTTGTAGATGATATTGATATGTAGATAAGCATGAAAAAGTTAAAAAATATAGTAGCAAGAAAACTATCTGAAAGAGAACTTAGGTTCTTGCAAACTACTGACTCCTCATTTATTAGCTTTCTGACCTAGTACTTTTTGCTTAACCTATCCGTGATTCCATTTATTTACTTCTACAGTGAGCATAATGCACTTTCTATTCCACTGGGTTGTTGTAAAAATCACTTATCAAAAATGATCACAGACCAGGTGCAGTGGCTTATGCCTGTAATCCCAGGACTTTGGGAGGCCAAGGTTTATGGATTACATAAGGCCAGTTGTTCAAGATCAGCCTGGCCAACATGGCGAAAACCTATCTATACTAAAAGAAAAAAAAAAAATTAGTCGAGCATAGTGGTGCACGTCTGTAGTCCCAGCTACTCAGGAGGCTGAGGCAGGAGAATCACTTGAACCCACAAGGCGGAGGTTGCAGTGAAATGAGATCGTGCCACTGCACTCCAGTCTGGGCAACAGAGCAAGACTCTGTCTCAAAAAAAAAAAAAAGAAATTGACCACAGCTCTCAAACATTTTATAAATTATATAATTATACGTAAGTATGAGGCCAAGATTGTGTGATTTGCATTATTTGTGTGACTATAGTTTACATGTATTCATTCATTTTAACTTATTCTTAAGCCAGTTTAATGTATATGGTGTAGAAGAGAAGTAGATCTACCATGTCATGTATATATGTAAGTTTTTGCCCCTGGACAATATATAGTATTCTATACATTAGTCTTCCATTCCAGACCTTGCAAGTGCAATGTTGATTCTGGTTTTCTGCACTTTAATTAGTGTTATACTTAACAGTTACTTTTCTCTCCATTATGTTGTTTGAGGACAGGCAAGATAATACCCATAGGAAAAAGAACAAAGGACCCTAATTGTTGACATAGATTTTTAAAAGTGATTCTATGCACATGAATCAAATGATATCAGTATAATAACTACAGTGGAAATTGCAAAATTGAATAGTGCCCTTGGATATAACCCAAATGCAATCTTCATTTTGTTACAGTAGTTTGCTTTATGGGAAAGAATATAGCAGAACAAGAATAAAAAAAAAATTGCTTTTGAAACTGGGTACTGCATTTATTTTTATTCTACTTTTTGTATTAATTCTCTGTTTGACTATTCCTTTATTTAGAAATGATTAAATGTAGGTTTATGAAAAATGTCTGTTAAGCTTATCATGACTATAATAACATCTGTTGCTATTTTGTTGTATAGGAATAGTTAGTAAGTACATTATCATTCTCAGTATTTTATGATAATGAGGTTGGGCTAACTGCAATCTATGCTGTGTAACATCACCTGGACTAATCCCTCGTCTTTTGTTTTAATTCAAAACACCTTGATTCCCTGGGGAGTTATTTGCAGCAGTTTTTCGAAGACATCTTCCATCTCCTTAAGATCTCGATCAGTCTCATCCCTTTCAATTTTCTCTCTTGCAATAAAACCCTCCCTTCTTTTATTCTTATGGGAGGATCAAAGGAGTGAAGAGAAGGCTGAACCTTTTTACTATCTCTGTACTCATTCTTATACTTTTTGTTTTCGTTTTCAAACCCTTTATTTCTATTTTCCAAAATTTATCACTTCTGATCTAGAATTAATTTTTATCTTCTTCCCTTGTAACTAACTGCTCTATTTTCTCTTTTCCCCCTAACATTTTCATTGTTTTTTTTTTTTAACCCCCTATGGTTCTTTTCTTACAGCTTTGAAGTGTGCAGGTACTAGAACAGGTCTTGGGAGAGGGATGGGATAGAACAAGTGAGTATGAAGTTGCAGGTAGGGGCAACAGTGGCTGGGCTCAGGTTCCAGTGATCCTTGTTCTCAAGAGAGGTAAAAGCACTATACCAGAGTCTCTGTGGTGGTCTAAAGGGTGCCTGAGTTTTGTACTTGTTAGAGAAGCTAAGTTTACTGTAACCAAAAAGATTTAATGTTTAGAAGGTAAAAGCAAGTGAAGAATGTCTCATTCTGAAATAGACCAAACTCAAAAGTCTAAGAATACAGGGTGGGGATGAGCAGAAGTTAGGATTCCAAACAGGTCAGCTATTGAAAAAAAATGGTGAAAATAATACTAAAAGTTTAAGACACATACATCTATGTGGTGAGAGAGAATTGTGTGAGGGAGGCGCCTTGAGAGGCAAGTAACAAGGAAGGAATCTAGGAACTGAGCTAGGTCAGTGGTGATGAAACGCCAGGTGATGGCTATCAAGGATTCACTACTGACCAAGCAGTGTCGCCCAAACACAAACCCAAAATGGCTGATCAGCAAGGATTTGAAGCCTTACCAGGGTCATAATGCATAGAAAATCTGAAATTAGCAAATGATTAAGAAATAATACTCATACAGTGTTTAATATATTAATCCATCATTCATTCAACAAATACTCATGTCTACTTTGTGGCAGGCTTTGGGCTGGTGGGTCCTGGGACCACAAGAGTTAGCAAGAGCAGGTTTTCCAGCAAAAGTTGTGCATAAACTAGGAGGGTAAGCACATAAATAACTTCACAGCAGTAGGAAAAATGCTATTAGAAGACTCTCAACATGCTAAGGTAGCATCTGTAACTGATTTCTGTCTACTAGCTTCTACATAGATTCCATTATATTGTTTACTCTTGAGGTATAGTGGATATACATCAATCAATTAAGTATAACTTTTCTGGCCTCATGACGGTTGGCTATATATGGTGAACTCCATGTCTTGTAGGTTTTACTCCTGTTCTCAGACAATGGGCTCTCAAAAAATGTAATGCAAGACTTTGATATGACCATTTACTTTCTTTTATTTCTTTTTTTTTGAGACAGAGTCTCACTCTGTTGCCCAGGCTGGAGTGCGGTGGCGGGATCTCGGCTCACTGCAAGCTCTACCTCCCAGGTTCACACCATTCTCCTGCCTTAGCCTCCCAAGTAGCTGGGACTACAGGCGTCTGCCACCACGCCCGGCTAATTTCTTGTATTTTTAGTAGAGACGAAGTTTCACCATGTTGGCCGGGATGGTCTTGATCTCCTGACCTTGTGATCTGTCTGCCTCTGCCTCCCAAAGTGCTGGGATTACAGCGTGAACCACCGTACCCCACCCCCATTTACTTTCAACTTTTATTGTTTCTCGGAACCTCATTTGGGGGAACTAGTAAATAGAGATGTGATCTTTATGGTAATTCTAGTTATTGCTTATTGTGAAGAAAATTAGCCCCTACAAATACATTCTTTGAGTGGCTAGTGGAATTATTTCAAATGCTTTCTCAGATATGTAGGTTAAACAGATATTTTGCCTTGTGATTTTTCAAACTCATTAACAATATTCATTTAAAATGTGTTTTTCAAAAAATTATGTTTGTATTGTTACTTTGCATAAATGGAAAATTTGTTTCTCTCCTCTTAAACTTTGGCATATTTTATCCACTGATGTTATGTTGAAATAAATGAAAGAAAATTGGTTCTGAGATATGGCTTATGATTTCAAAAATTGATTTCCCATAGTTTAGATCTTTGTTAAATCATTTAGTGCCCCCTAAAAGTGATGTGAAGTGTATGCAGCCCTAATCATTAGAGTAAATAGAAAAAACTTTTTATTTTCAAAGATATTTAAGAATAAGTATGCTAATTGATGTAATTATCAGAATAACGGTATAACTCATTACTCATGCTCAACTATTCATACTAAGAATGTCCCATTGTCATCAGAAACAACCATCAAATCTGAGTTAAGATAAACACTGCACCAACACATCACCGTCCCTTCAAAATATAGAAGATGAATTCAAGTCTGAAAATGTGTTCAAAAGAGAGTTGAGAATAATTAAAGTCAACCCATCATATGTATCCATTTAATCTATTATTTAATTTATTTTAAAAGGTATGTAAATATAGACTCTGAGGAAAAAGTCCCAAATACCTAATCCGGCATTAAAACATTCCAGTCAACAAAACTGTGTGTTGTAGTATACACTGAAAAACAAAATATCTGTACCCCAGCCTCTACCTTTTCTTTTAATTGGATCAACTGGTTTTTTAAAAAATCTTTCCTTCACACAGTGTTACCATGGAAATTTCATGGACTGTAAAACTGGATTAGCAAAATTTTTTAATTGACTGAAGAACATCATGGAAAAAATATTCCAAAGCAAATCCATCATATTAAATGTATGTCAACAAATTTTCTGAGGGTGTTTTCATTTAATATATTACTTTATCTTTTTTTTTTTCTTTAACAACTAGTTACTAAGCACCTATTATGTTCAAGACCCTGTGACATTTTAATTATGTTTGGTAGAAAATCTAAAAATGTCTAAGTTTGGTCCCAAGCCTTTAGACTACAAAGTCCACAATTTCTTTCCCCGCCATATATTGCTTTGCCTATACAGAGTGGCTGGAGTAATGAGATTTAGTGAAGGATTCAGGGGAATAGCTTTTAGGGTGGCCAGAGGTAACTAGCATAGTAGATTGCCCAAGAAAGGCAAAGTGAAGAAGAATTTTTTAAGAGGAGGGTACTGTTATTTCAAGTGAAGCAGAGAGATGGGAAAGTATGTGGACTGAGAAGAGCAAATGAGCTGGACTTACCATTAAGTCCAGCTGTGACTTTTAAGAGATTGTTTCAATTGAGTAGTGAGATTGGAAAGTAGATTGCAAGACGCTATAGAGTAAATGAACAGTAAGAAATTAAATGAAGTGTGAATAGACCAATGTTTTTGTGTGTGCAAAAGTGGAAGTCCATTTTTTTTAATGAAATCTTGTGTGAAATCCTGAAACAGGTAAGAAGTTGAATTTTTAATCCCTCCTTTCCTTACTTGGGTATCCTGGAGGTCCCACACTCAATGCCTATGCAACATAATTTGCAAACTAAAGGTGGACCTTCTTTTGAGATGTTTAACAAAGTAAGAAAGGAAAGAAATAGTAGAAAGAGGAGCACTGGGGATGCACAGTAACTGCTGAACTGGAAAGATAAGGACATCTGGAGGGATTTTCTGCAACACAGAAATGTCTCAAGAGAAGGCTTCCCATTGGAGGCAGCTTAATGTAGACTCTACCCTAGCCAGATGTGTGCTTTCTACTGCTCTTAAAGCTAATCCCACCCAGACTCTATTCTCAATTCTTGATCTAAGCTAAAAGCATGCAGTGAATGGCAGCCCCAGAGGGCCTTACGTAACTTAACCTCAAAACTTTCTGTCCCTGTCACTATCTCACCTTCAACCTATGTCATAGTTACATTGGAGCTTGATTGTTCAGAGTTCCTGGAAATCTTTCATTAGCATTCAGTTCATCAGTTACTGTGCATCTCCTGTGCTCCTCCTATTTCCTTTCTTATCCTGTTAAGCATCTCAAAAGAAGGGTTCGCCTGTAGTTTGCATACGTTGCATAGGCACTGAGTCTGAGAACTCCAGGCTACCCAGGTAAGGAAAGGAGGGATTAAAAAATCTCACTTCTTGGCTGTTTCAGGTTTTCACACAATATTTCATTAGTGTCTTTAATTAATTTAGAGAAGCACAACATAGTACTTTTTTTTTTTTTTTTTCTGGAAAAAGATTTCATGGTAGCAAGCAAGAGCCAGAGTCAATGAAAGAAGAATCACAGGATATTGGAAACAGCTGCTACTTACTTAACTACTACTTTGTCTCATTTTGAAATTTAACTCTTCATAGGAAGGTGAAATTTTGCACATTTTCTCAGCCCTTAGGTTGTTCCTGTTGATATGAAAAGTAAAGTATAGATACACATTTTTGAAATATATATTTCAGTTTAAGAAATTTGTGGAGTTCGAGACCATCTTGACCAGCATGGTGAAACCCTGTCTGTACTGAAATACAAAAATTAGCCAGGTATGCTAGCAGGCAGCTGTAATCCCATCTACTCAGGAGGCTGAGGCAGGAGAATTGCTTGAACCCAGGAGGCAGAGGTTGCAGTGAGCCAAGATCACACCATTGCACTCCAGTCTGGGCAACAGATGGAGACTCTGTCTTGGGGGGCGGGGGGGACAGAATTGTGCTCCTTTAAAAATCGTATGTATCTTTTTCAAGGTTATTCTCATATTCTTATATTAGCAATATATTTTTTCTTTACATTCCTAAAGTTGGCTATTCTTATCTGAGATTTAGGCATTTTTGGCCTTGGCCAAAGGAATTTCCTCCCCCTAGGGCTCAAACTTGTGTGAAACAAAAGTCATAAAGAATTAAAGCTACTTCTCTCTCATCTGCCCTGCAGCAAACCTCCTCTGAAAACTGAGTGAGGTAGATGCTGTGATAAAGGGAGAGAAAAAGAGAAAACACAGAAAGGAAACACAGAAAATCTAAAGTAATATCCTCAAATTATATTCATATTACAGATGTGACTATAAGGCAGTAAGTGGTTAAAAAACTTGCCCCCTTTTCTCGCCATCTAGGCATAAATACTTCCAACTTTTGTTATATCCATGTTTAATACACATAAGTGTATGTCTTAACTATGGGTGGGGTTACAGTTTTTATTGTCAGAGAGTGACAGCTGAGGATTTATTTTAACGATTAAGTCTCTTATTGAATTAAACATGCTCATATAGATCATTTTCAAGGTAATCATTATGTGTTCCAAGAAGTATAGTGTGGTGACTAAAAGTATGGTTTGTGGGATCAGAAAAAAAATACTTTGTACAATGCCTTGATTTTCTATTACTACTTTTGTAGCCTAGGGCAAAAAGATGTGATGTTTCAAACAGTATTTTCCTTGTCTGTACAGTGAAAATAATAAAACCCAACTCATAGGGTTTGTCAGAATTAAGGAATTAATTTAGGGAATGTGCTTGCACTGTGCCTGGCACCCAAAATGTTCAACAAATATTACTCTTGTTATAATCAAGAAAGGAGGTAAGGCCATACTTACAAGTGACATTTTGATTAAAGGATACATTTCAAATGCACCGCATCTGTTCTTCAACATCTACTAGTTTATATTCATTAAACACTTTTCTGCAGAACTCAAAATACGCAAGAAGAATGACCTTGTTCTTAAGAATGCATTTCAGCTGGAGAAATGAAATGTATGTCTATAATAACTAACTAGTAATTCTTGCACAATGTATGCAAATGGTACAGAACATTTTTACAAATGGAGATTGAAGAGCCTTGTTTAAAGAACTCAATAAGGTTTTTTGACAGGGCATGGCCATTTCATATTTAGTTATCTTTTCCAGTTCCCTGTGTAGACAGTGTATTCAATTCACCCATAAAGATTTGTGAAGAAAAGAGACTCAGTAGGAGCTTCTGATATTGACTTGGGTAGGCTTCTTAAGTTTCTTTTTAATAATCCTCCCGTATCCTCTTCTGGGTTTCTTCTTTCTTAGCACAAAGCAAGTTATGGTTCAATTGATTCTCTGTCTGCTTAATAAATATTGATATATTGGATGCATTCAGGCGTGACCCTGTGTGATCCATCTTTAAAGGTAGAGTCATTATGCGGGGAGGTTGCAATTTATTTATTCCTCATTCATTCTCTCATCTTTTGAGAGGAATCATTATGCAAATATTGAACACATTCATAAAATGAGAAAAACAACACTAGCACTTTTTTAAAAAATAAAAGATGTTGAAAATAAGATAGTATCTGCAGCAGAATGAAGTGAATATAGACCCTATTGTGCACATCGTGTTAGTATATTTTCTTTAGACAATAGGAAACGGTAATTGAAGGTAAAATGTGCAATTTTCTGATTGTAAGAGGTGCAGTATACTGCAATGATTGAGGAAGCAAAAGTATACATAGTTCCTTCACCAGGAATCTGGCACAGAATTAATAGCACCGTCCTGAAATGTGTGTAATTATATGATCTCTCAAGGCATATTTCACATACCTGACTGGAGGTAGACATGACTAAATATGTAGATGTAGTTAAATATGTGGATTGTTGTGTTATTATAAGACTAGAGAAATTTGAATGTGTTTATTCATACACAAAATTATTTAACCTGGTATGTCTATCACTATTAATTCAGACCACTGGTTTGATTGGGTATATTCATTTTGCTTATTGGTTGACTAATAATTAGGAAACATAAGCATCATTTTAAAAATATTTAAAGATATTTTTATTTTTTCTACTTTGTTGAAGTATAATTGACAAATTTGTCTATTTAAAATATATGAAACATGTTTTAATTTGTACATACATTGTAAAATGATTACCACAGTCAAGCTAATGAATATATGCATTATCTCACATGTTTATCTTTAAACATTTTTTTGTGATTAGAGCACTTAAAATCTATTCTCTGAGCAATTTGCAAGTGTATAATAGAATATTATTACTTAGATTCATCATGCTATACAATAGATCTCCAGAATGTATTTAACCTGTTTAGCTAAAACTTGGTGTCTTTTGTGCAACAATTCCACATTCTCTCACTGTAACCCACTACTTTTTGTCCTCTGGCAGTCACCATTCTCTCTCCTTTCATGAATCTGACCTTTTTAGAATCCACATGTAAGAAAGATCATGCATTATTTGCATTTCTGAATCTGGTTTATTTCGCTTACTATAATGTCCTCCACTTTAATCCATCCTGTCGCAAATGATAGGATTCCCTTCTTTTTTAAGGCTGAATAATATTGCATTGTATGTATATGTATGTTTATGTATATATGTATATATATCACATTTTCTTCATCCATCGATGGACACAGGTTGATTCCTCATCTTGACTATTGTGAATATATTTTTAATACCCCTCTAAATAACAGTGTATCATTTCTTCATCTTTTATCTACGTATTTTTAATTTTCACACATATGTTTGAGACTTATTTTCTAATTGACCATGTTCTTGAAAGCAAAATTGCTGAATGCTTTTGTATTGAATCTTTCATCATGTTACTCAATTCTGTATTTATTTATATCCACCAATAGTGCAGCATAAACAGACATTTACTTTTGCCAGAAGTTAAGTCTGTTGTAACTGCTCTACTTTTCTGGAAAACAGAAACATGCTTTAATTGTTGCATTGCATTTCATTTCATGCTGGCTGCCTTTGATGGCCTCCATAAAACCATTTGCACAAACTCCTGTGAAAGTAGACCAGTAGGAAACTCAAACTTATACTTTATCTGCAGACTGGTCATATCATAGAAAGGGATAGGCTTTCTCAATTGTTTTATAAAGTTATTTAGCTTCTCTCATTTTCAATTTAAAACTTTTAAGATCCTATTTGCAAACCACCCTACTGCCTTTTCCTAGGCATCTAAATAGGCACACAAAGCATTGTAAAAACTGTTGAACTTACACTTGGTAAACAAATAGTTAACCATATTATAGGGTAAATATTGAATAGCTCTCTGCTAACTCATAAACATAGCATTGATAATAAAAATGTTATTGAAAGAAACATCCGACTTTGAGTAAATACCCAACTTTGGATGGTTATTCAAGTTGAACATATCATTATTCCATGAATATTTTCTATGTCAATGGCAGCTAATTTGCAGCCTTCAAATGTTAAAGTAGTCTGAAATTGAAAATAGAAAAAAGAAAATTGAAAGATTCACAGAGGAAAGGGCTACTTGATATCTTTTATGGAAAAACAAGAAAAACAGAAATAGTTATAAATTCATAAATCTATTGAACACATATGAGAATCCATAGAAAATATTAATTGAGGCAATGTTAAATTATAAAATGTCCACATAGGAATTAAAAATATGAAAGAAGGTCATTATTCAAACTATTGGTCAAGCAGCTAGCACATGCAGGAACTCTCCTGGCCATTGAGAAAAGAGCAGCGAAAATGGCTCCTGCCCTTTGGGGCCATTTCAGAAGGTGAATTGGGTTCATCTTCTGCTAGAGGAATTAGGTATTTCACAACTACATACATTATTTATTCAATTACTCATTATACATTTTATGAAAGGGGAAACCAAAAGAGCAGAATTTGATTTGGTCTCAATGCTACTTGTATTAGTCAGTTCTTTTGCTGCTAATAAAGACATACTCAAGACTCTGGGTAATTTATAAAGGAAAGAGGTTTAATTGACTCACAGTTAAGCATGGCTAGGGAGGCCTCACAGTCATAGCAGAAGGTGAAGGACGAACAAAGGCACATCTTATATGGCAGCAGCCAGTAGAGTGTGTGCAGGGTAACTCCTCTTTATGAAACCATCAGATCTCGTGAGACTTATTCACTGTCACAAGAACAGCATGGGAAAAACCCACCCCTATGATTCAATTACATCTTACTGCATCCGTCCCACGACAATGTGGGAATTTTGGGAGCTACAATTCAAGATGAGATTTGGGTGGGGACACAGCCAAACTATATCACTAGTGAATTGCTCTTCGGAAGAATAACCTTTGGCTGATGTCTGTAGCATGAAAATGGTGTAAGGTGAGCAAAGGGTGAGGTAATTCAGGCTTAATAAAAGCATGTGTGAAGACCCTAGAAAGAGAAGGAGCAGGGAATTACCTGAAATTTAGAGGTAGCAAAGCTGAGAGAACAAGGAGAGAATGGAATAAGTCAGATGATACGGGAACAATAAATCTTGCTATTTTGACTACCTAAAGGGTTTTGGTCTTTATTTAAAGAGAAAAGGGAAGTCGTTGAAGTATTTTAACCATTATAATGAAGAGATAAGGTTTACTTTATTAAGAGATTACTTGGGCCTTGGTGAGACTTAATTAGGTTTAAAACATTTTGAGATTTTAAAGAATATGGATTTCAAAGCCTTTCTTCAACTCCTCTTTCTAGAATATCTCCAGTGTCTTTTCACTTTTCTCTTTCCAAAAGATTCAAGATGTGTGTTCTGATGGGCTATATGATACATGATATAGTCTATACTGTTGAGTGGTGGCGGGGGGGACAAGTTATAAGAGTGTATCAGCATAATTTGTGCAAAACTAAGGTTCCGTGTGTATTACATAATATTCTGAAAAGATAAATTCATAACAGTGGTTATGTCAAAAAAATAATGAAAAGAGGTTGATTATATGAGGAAGGCATTTATTTTCATTTCATACACATTTGGACTGTTTTATGTTTTGCCTTCAACATATATTCATAATTTAAGTGAGTGCTTAATATTTTACACTGAATATTGATTAATAGTTGAAGGAATTCCATCAACTCTCCCTCTCCTCTAAAATTTCTTTCAAAATTCATCATAAAATTATCATTTGTTGACATGATATTAAAGTGACATGGACATAGTGATCTTCATGTTAAATTAGAAAAAAGAATTGTCTGTGAGTGTAATTTTGTCTTCATCTTTTATTAACAAGTAACATTTCTGTTTAATGACTTCAATGTCTTGAATTAAATTTTTGAAATTTTTTTTTCCAGTTCTTGATTGTAATGTCTAATACAAAAGCCATTTCTGATACGTCATCTGTGGTACAGGAATTAACTAGTTATTGTAATACAAATGGGTAATTTCAGTACCACTCATTAATTTCAAAATGCCTTTCTCGAGGAAATAGGCTGCCTGTAGTACCTCTGGAAGGCTTATTAATGTTTACCTCAAATATTAATGTGGAGTTAATGATGGGGATCATCTACTTAATGATGTGGACCACCTACTTGTTCATATAGTGGGTTTTCTAAATAACAAAACTGTCACCTCTCTCTCCCTGAAATAATTCCAAATGTTTTATGGCCAAAGAAAGTGTAACAACAAAGTCAATATAAAGAGGAGAGAGAGAAAGTTACAACGAAGCAGCTCATTTACGTGAGCATTTTTCTAGCCAGCAGAGGTGATTGAAGTAGAACTTCATGCCAGTTCTCTACTTCCCAAGAAATAACACACCAATATTGATTCCTGGGAACCATGCTGAGAAGAGTAACAGACTTTTAAAAATCTCCATCTACCCAGTATCATTTATACCTAAAAGTCACATAGTCTCTGAATTTTACCCAAGGACAAAGACCCTTGTATACTTCAGACATTTACAAGTAATTTGTGACAAAGCAACATAGCAGAAATGAGAGAAAAAATTACTAAAACAAAATGATATATCCAAAGTCTACTGTTTCCAGAAGTTGAGGTTCTTTTTTGCTGATTGTGCCAGAAGTTGTTTCCCTTGCATTGGCCGAAGGATTTCATACAGCCAGTTTCTGTTTTGCCTCAAAAGATTTCATGCAGCCAGTTTCTGTGTTGCCTGAGCAATGTGACACAGAGGATACAGAGGACACTTCTATTACATTTTTGGATGAGCCTCCCAACCCAAATCCCTGGTCTGTTCTCATCAACACAAGCTAATCGGAGGCAAGGACTATTCCCCCTCCAGAATGTATCCATTTTCCCCAAGTGTAAATATCCTAATCTGGGCCCAGGCAGGAGTCCTGTTTAGACACCTTTCTTTTATCTCCTATCTTACGGATCGCTCCATTTCAGCACCAGAATGCTATTTTCACACAAGAATGAAGGAAATTAGAGATTTTTCCATATCCAGATATAATTACCACCTAGATAAATGTTCACTCATCTTGCCTGTCTAGCCTGTCTTGAGGCCAGTTTCATCATGAGTCATTCCACCAATTACCTCAATCAAAACACTAATTGCAGTAAAATTGCATACAAACTGTGAAATAATAGAGGTTCATAGATTTTTTTGGTGAGGTTTTATGAGGCAAATGGAGGAGAGAATTATATCACCTGTCATATTACAATACTTTCTATTTTTTTCACCCACACAAGTCTTTTTCCTGAACTTTCTTGGAAGCAAGGGCAGCTAGGTGGTTGCCAGGTATCTTGTACCTTTCCTCTCTGTCTCTCTCTTAATCCCTTTTGCGACAGCTCCTGTCAGTTTCTTAAACCTTCTAGACTCCCAAAATATCTTCAAGTTATGTCCCCAACTTTGGAAGGAAAAACTCAACTACAGAAATAACTGTAGCAAAATTACTTTCTGTCATTAGTCACACCTCAAAGAGATGAAGTTGGTTAATACTTCGCTAAATGAGAGAAACAGTGTTAAATACTTTCACATACGGCAGTTACTGAATAGTAACTATGATTCTAAGAGTATTTATTCATCGTATTATTTTGCCACTTATCTGTTTTCTTTGATTAATTAAACGCAGTTGTTTAGGCATTCCATGTGTAGCATCGTTGGGGCAACAAATGGAAAAAGGCCAATTCCAGTCATGTTGTGGGACAGAACGGGTTTCTATAGGAATGCAAGAAGAAATAACGCAATCCATCTACTCCAGGATGTAAGGGACATAACCGTAAGCAGACATCTGATACATTAAATTCTGCAGATGAAGACCAGAGTGAAGAAACTGAGTAAATATTCAGAAGAGTGTTCTATTTTTATTTCTATTTATTTGTTTTTAGAGACCTAGTCTTGCTCTGCCACCCAGGCTGGAGTGCTGTGGCATGTTTATGGCTCACTGCAGCCTCAACACCCCCCATGCTCAAGCGATTCTCCCACTTCAGCCTACTGAGTAGCTGAGACTACAGGCATGTGCCCCATGCCCAGCTAATTTTTTTAATGCTTTTTTGTACAGATGGGGTGTTGTTATGTTGCCCAGGCTGGTCTCGAACTCTTAGGCTCAAGTGATTCTGCTGCCTCGGCCTCTCAAAGTGCTGGGATTACAGGTATTAGCCATTGCCCCCGGCCCAGAAGAGTGTCCTCAATTGAGAGAGATTGTTTTAACTTCAAGGGCGATATAATTAGATAAGGTTTCATAAACGGTCATTAACTTCTGGGTTACGATATATTTGGAAGATTACAAATGGAAGTGGAAATTCTCTTTAGGAAGTTCTGGAATAATCCCAGGAGCAAGATTATGGTTCCTGAGACTAAAGTAATAGCAATGGGACTAGGGAGGTTTTTGGGAGATTTGGGCAGGATAAATTGGACTCCTCAATGATGTTCCATTTTCAGATGTGAATAATTGGTAAGGATTCCCTCTCAAGTTTCAATTTTAGCTACTTTAGAGACTCTACCCAGTCTCCCTGTTCACTCTAGAAACATTCTGACTCATGCCCATAGTGACTTGGGCATCAGGGTTTGAAAAGCCCTAATCATTTCTGCTTGTCGACCTCCTGAACTCTGTGGTTTCCGAAGTCAGGTGGTTGTGTGTGTTCTCAAGTGTCTTGGTCATGGGTCTCGGTATTATAAGTGTCTACTTTAGTGAAATATGAAAAGTTAAGGATGAAGGAATAAGGGAACCTTCAGAGAGATTTTCTTATGAGAACATAAACTCAAGTTTTAGGACAATTCAATCAAGACAAACTGCTAAAATAATTTTGTTGAATGAGATATGGATTGGAAAAACAATTAGTAAATGTATAAGGATTCTTTTCAAATGATTTTTCTAGTGCCTTAATTTTTGCTATACTTTAAAGAAAGTAAAATCAGAGTTAAAAAGATGATTGCTATGGTGTGGTTTATGCAAAGACAAGTCAGTCATTCAGTGAAGATACCGAAAAACACTTGGTTGGCCTTACTTTAAAAGACTAGTAAATAGGTATGACACTTACATGGTTATAATAAAAGATAAAAGACTGAGTTATTCATGTACAATATTTAAGTAACTCCCCACTTTGACTTCAATTAATTGACGACAGGTCAGATAGACTTCGATTAGAGGGTTTTTATTGTAATTAAAATCTTTCTGCTCATTAATTACACTTCTCTCTTTTTCACATCTTAACCGGTGTATAATGCTGAGAATGCAGTGATCAGTAAGGAATTATAGGGGAAACCCATGAAAAATAAAAACCAGAATAGTAATTATATAAACTTAAAAAAAACTGCTGATCAACACCTTTTTCTAACCAGTAAATGGTCGTGATTTTAATTTTAAATACCTTCAGGATAACTAAGTATAAAATAATTGATTTTCTCCTCAAAAATTAGGAGGAAAGGTAATACTCAAGAATGACAAATATACAGATAATTATGCTTTCCTTAATGCAGCAATTTCTTTAGCTTTTAGCATTAAGCGGTAAGATTTTGTACACTCATATATTTACTTGGCTTTCAGTATAATTACATTTTTGCCGTGAAATGATAGCTGCTTAAGTATCTAGGTTTTTTTTTATTTTTTATTTTTTTTAATAAATAGCTTTCCATAAAGAAAAGTATAATAAACTTGGGGCCCCGTTTTGGTTTTTGCTTTTTATTTTTCTTGATTAGACCCGGGGGGCTTTTTTATTGGCTTCGGGTTATTTTTTCAATTTTTTACGGATTTAACCAAACTTTTTTTTTTTTCTAAGAATTTCATTGCATTTAATAAAGCAACTCAAGATAAATTATCTCAAGAAAAATTATACACATATCTGTATCAGAGTTTTGAAAATAATATTCTAAATGAGAAAAGGGGTTCTGGGTCAAATTTTGATGTTGAGCTTTCTTTTATGTTTTTTGTTGCAAGTTACTTCTAATTACCTAAAATTTTTATATAAGGTGTTTTTCTCTTAATCACGCATAAACTGTTCATGCTTCTAAATGTGAAACACATTATATTCTCCATAATGTGCTAATGAACTGTTATCTTTTCTTTGCATAGGATCTTTGTTTATCTTTAAAGTAAACTACAGCAAATTCTATTTCAAATCATACTACAAGCAGTTATATTCATAAATTCTCATATTTCCAAATGTTAGATATGTCCAAATTTACATTGTTATTTTGACCAAAAATTATTAATGTGCCTTTGTCCAGAGCCTTCTCCAACCCCCAGTAATGTATGTGGGAAGTCGCCCAAAGGCCAGGATTCTTGAGATAAAAAGCCATCATCATGATAGATAGTGTGCCTTTGACATCAGACCCTAGTGTCCAGGGGCAGTTGGCAGCAAGGGGAGGGTGTTTGTCATCAGTCTGGAATGCTCTGGGTGGAAGGGTGGGAAAAGGGTCCAAGATAATGGGTGAAAAGGGAGTTATTCAAAGGCTTTCTGAGAGTTTCAGGATGATAGAAAATGAAAGAGAAGAGAAGATTTTATGTGATTTACCCTTCATGTGTTCTTGTGTTTACTTTTTCCATTTTTGTTTTGTTTTTTGTTTGTTGTTGTTTTTTTTTTTTTGACACAGTCTCACTCCATTGCCCAGGCTGGAGTGCAGTGGTGTGATCCTGGCTTATGGCAACCTCAGCCTCCTGGGTTCAAGTGATACTCATGCCTCAGCCTCCCGAGGAGCTGGGATTACAGGCATGCACAATCATACCTGCTAATTTTTTTATTTTTTTAATTTTTACTAGAGACAGGGTTTCACCATGTTAGCCAGGCTGGTCTTAAACTCCTGACCTCAAATGATCCACCACCTCAGCCTCCCATAGTGCTGGAATTACAGATGTGAGTCACAACACCTGGCCCCTTTTCTGTGTTTGAAAGAGATTTCACTTAACATTTTAGTTGAACTCTACTCCTCTAATTGTTAAAGCATTCTGGAATACCTTGACAGTATAAAAATTTTAAGCATTTCAAATTTAACGAACTTCAATTCCGGTGAATGTAGTTCAGTGGATACATTATATTTCAGAATTTAATAATTAATATAAGTTTGGTGGTCTCCTATCAGAAAGTTACTACTGAAAGTGAAGAAATCTTATTCTTAAAAATTCCTCATTTGCCTGATAGAAGCTTTTCAAATTGGACAATTTGAAAATTAGATTTATTTTGTTGAAGTTTTATTTTCAAGACCTCTTTAAGTATAAAAATCAACTTGATTTAGCACCTTTTCCATTCACTTTTAATTTTCACTACTGATAGGACTATGAATCAGTTGTGTTGCTTTGAATGCCGTCAGTGGTGTGCTGAAAAACATTAACTGGCTTGCTTAGAACACACACACACACACACATACACACACACACACACACACACACACACACCTGAATTGCAGTGTTTGCCAATACCTATGTTGTAACACTGGTATCATGGCTGATTTCAAATTTCCAACATGTCATCACTTAATGTGGAACAAGGGAGAAATGTGTGGTAATACAGCCTTCTATAGTACCCCCCACCCGTATAGACTTAACCTCCAGAGCATAGACAATTGTAACATATAACAAATAAGTAGGAAGTTGTGATTTTTGAGTATGGGTTGCCTTTGCTTTTATTATAAATTACTTAATTGTAAGTATACCTAATTTAATTTTTTAAAAATGCCTGTGTTTAATCACTGGCTCCCAAAACCCTTGACAAGTGCCAGCACACCAGTGGTACATATTTTTTAAATATAGAAAAACTGTTTCTGTTTAATGGGGGATGCATGATTCCATACCATCTTAATAAGCAGTAATCAGTTATCAGTTCCTGTTATAAAGTTGGTCTTTGCTTCTCATATTTTCCTGTAGAATTGCATATATGTTCTTATGGTAGAAATCACATTCCTATGTGTGTCCCCACTAATCGCTGAAATACCTGAATAGAGGGTAGATGTGGATTTTTGTTTTGTTTTTTTTTGGTTTTGTTGCTTTTGTTTCATAAATGTTGTTTTATTCCACATCCCCAGAAACTGATGCAGTATCTGGCAGAGAGGATACTTTCAGTGAATGTTTGTTGTTTGGTTGGTGGAATGAATAAAAGAAAGAGAGACACAGGGGCTAATTAAAGAAAAGAGTAGGGCAAAGACCCTTAAACTTATTATCTGCAAGGTTTTCTCTATTTTCTCTTCCAGTTCGTGGGATAAAGGGTGGAAACTGAGAGAATGTCTAAGCCAGGGCAGCAATATAAACATCCAAGTTGCTTTGAGTCAGAAAAAACTGTCATTAAAGTGGAAATAATATCTGTTGTGTTTCTAACAAGTGAATTTGAATATGCAATTGTTAGAGTTGATGTTTTCTCACTATCTTTTTCGAGATTGATATTATTGAATTAAATATACATGTATTTTACGTTGCCTAAGGTAGAACACTCCTGTAAAAACATTACAAATCTTAACTGTGAGCTTTGTTATAATTTGGGGCCAATGTATTTTTTTTCCCATGAGAGTGTATCTCTAAAACAAAACAAAACAAAACAAAAAAGGGATTCAGTTAGAAGATATGAATTAAGATGGAAATTTATTCTTTATAAGATCACTTACCCCTACCCTCCACTGTGAACCCCTTCTCATATCTACTTATATGATCCACTTACACACCTACACAGGTTGCCTGGCATATCAGCATAGCCTTCGTATATTCCACATGAATACTGAACCTTCTCAGGCTAGCTTTTTATGATTACTCTAGTGATAATTGATTTTTTGTTTAGGCAAATAAGCTACCTTCTTAAATATAGTAAGTAGCTTGCACTAATTAAGCATACACCATTTGCCTGTTGTTAGGTATTTTCATACATTTATATATCACACATGTTACCCATACAATGCATCTGCATTGTTATTGCCATGATTTTCCAGAGAGAATTTTCTAAAAGTTTAAAAATATTGTACCAAATCCCATTCCATTTTTTAAGTTAACCAGCTATGAAACCAAGTGCTCTACAGCATGAAACAATATACGTTAGTCATTTTATTTGTCATTGCTTTGTGTGTATAACGAAAATTATTGATCTTTAACTTCATTTACCTTATTCAACCTCCATATATTTTTCTCTGTTTTAAGAATCATTAGCACATATTAATAAACAGTTCTACTTCAAAGTAATTAACGTACCTATTTTTGAACAACAGAAATTCTCTGGTAGTCTGAATTAGAAAAAAAAATGAATGCAGGATATTGTTTATACATTAGGATTAAAAGTACTGTCATTTTCTTTTGCTATGGCTCTAAAGTTTCTTCCCAGATATGAAAGAAATGTAAAAGCATGTTAGCATAATGGGATTTCATGCATTTTTTCATTTAACAATCTAGGAAACTTAAATTCTCATCTCAAATATTTCACTTGAGGGAAAGTTAAAATCAAAACCAAAATATCAACTATTGTGTTGACTAAAATTTGATATAGGATTAAATAAATTTTACAAAGACGTAGTTTACTCCATTGAAGAAAAACATATTTCTATAATACGTAACATAATGACATGCAGGTGGTTTTTCTAGCTGTTCAACTTTTACTTTTCAATAAATCTATTTTATGTCATTTTGCTTGTAATTTTTGGCTTTGCTTTGTTTATTTAAAAGGCCATATAAATATAGTCATTCCTTTAGTACATAGTGTTCCTCATAAGTGTTTTATTAAGCTAACTAATGAGTTCCAGCTTGTCTTTTGTTGGATGTCTTATTTCTTAATGATCCTTGATAAGCGAAAATAGACTTTTGTCTCAAATCTCTCTTTCTAATCAAAGCGGCAACCTTCTTATCAAAACATAAGGCAAATGCCAAATCTGATTAACAACTAGAAAAACTGTAAGACAGAAAATTAATTAAGGCCCCCAATTGTCTCGAACTTACACAAAGCTGTTTTCAAGATTTTGAACCACCACATGATTTGTGAGAAAAGACTGTTGTGAGGATTTTTTAAAATGTGGATTTTAAAAATCAATAATGATCTATCAAATATATACACCAACATTCTTCTTGAATCTTTGACCCTTGGCAATAAATCCCTGGTATCTTATTAAATTTGAAATTTAATATGAGTTATTTTGCTTGATATTAGCAAATTACTGCAGATATTTTTTTCTTTCATACAATGTAGGATAGTCTTAGAAACTACCTTCCTAAAAAGTATGTGGAAGATATCTGTGGAGTAAGTTCCTCAGGCTACCTTTCAACATATGGTGATGGCTTGACAACATGCCAATTTAAAACTCTTTGTAGATAAATACATTATTGGTTTAGTTACTGTTATGCTGTTATAACAATACATTTCTAAGTAATTTACACTTAAATGTAAGATAAGGAAAACACAAAAACTTGGAAATACATAAATTGAAAAGATCTGAAGTTAAAGATGAGACTAAAATAGAATTATTGCCAGGTGCGGTGTCTCATGCCTGTAATCCCAACACTTGGTGAAGCCAAGGTGGCTGGATCACGAGGTCAGGAGAGTGAGACCATCCTGGCCAACATGGTGAAACCCCGTCTC
>NW_012105487.1:2174080-2176489 GCF_000951045.1 Mandrillus leucophaeus | reverse complement strand
TATCTATATATATATACAAAAAATACATACATATACAAAATAGGTATTTTTCCCCATATTTTACCAAAACATACATACATATATAACATATATATACAACATATACACATACAACAAATACATATACAAATATGTATGTATATGTTGTGTATATATATGTACATGTTGTATATGTATTTTTGGTAAAATATGGGGAAAATACCTATTAACTAGTTTGAACTGATTAGATGAGGAAAAAATATTTAAAAGAGCTGGCACGTTTTAGGCATTTAATATTTCTTATGTAAATTGATAAATGTAGGCATATATATTTTTATGCACATTGTAATATCTCCTCAAAAGAACAATTTATTTTTACTTTTATATACTGTACCTCTAATCTGTCTAATAACAAAATATAAGTTTTGTGTTTAAAATTGGACTTGAATAGAAAAGAAAGACCAAAAATGTTTAAGAAACGGAATGATTGTTTATGCATGATTCCCAATATTAAGGATAGAGTTCGTAAAATCAGTAAATCAATAAATGAGTCATTTTTTGTAATAATCATATTTCTCATATACAAAATGTACTTAAATATAATTCATAGGTAAATACAGATGATATATTAGGGTACTGGAAAACAGAAATCCATTAATTATATCTAATTACAAGCTATATGACAATGACTCATATCAAAAAAGTAGTACTTTACACAAATTGCATAAAGATGAGTTGGTTTTTAACAGTGTTCTTTTGCCTGCTGTATTGTGTGTACTACGTTGCTTTGATGTAGTTTCTGTTTATAAATATACCCTCCTTTCTCAAGACATTCAATCATGTCATGTGTATATGGATTTTTCTGGGTTTATTTAGTAAAGATTTATGAATGAATAAGTCAATGAAGAAAAATTATTCCCTCATGCAGATTTTGCTTTATAATATGACAGGGAACACACATCACATTAAAGTATGGTTGCATATATAGGATATAGTAATATAAACTTAAAAATAATGAAAATTAATATGTTAACAAAAGCAGTATGTGGTCATACTTGTGGAATGAATGTATTTAGTAGTGTGAAATACAAAAAACCTCTATTGCTTGATGTTTTCAATGTTAACCCCCAAACTGTGGTGGTAGTTTTCTTAAACAGAGGACAAAAAGATGTACATGATGAGGGATAAAGTACATTTTTCTAGAAACACATTTGCTTTCTGTTTTATGATTAGGTATAGAATGTTTGCTGTAGGCCAACATCAAAGAAAAACCTCCATACTTGAATATTAATGCGTAATAGTACCTTAACAGAAAACAAAAGTTTTCATGTTTTAATAAAGATAAAATATTTTAAATGTCTGGTTGGCATAATAAATGACTGAAAGTCAAATTCAATGGAATAGCTCTACTACATATCATTATGTAGTAAGTCTATGATACTACATATCATTTTGTAAATATACAGCTGTACTATATATATCATTCTACTATTATTCTGTTAGTGACTTGACTTCCTCAGCATTTTTGCCACAGTGATTTTAGAATTCTGAAAATGCTATCATAGACTTCTGCCTCCCAAATAAAAGGAGAGGGGCTTGAAGCAAGATCAGTTTTAGAGTCATTCTTGAAATAGTTTATCATTATCTTGGCACCCCCAAAATGCTTAATATTCTATAAAACAAATCTGAAAAAATTATAGACTGAGAGCATGATTATATCATTTAACTTGCATAAGAAAAAAGTGGTTTTGCAAAATATGTAAAATATGTTATTTGGAAGAGGCAAAGGAAGACTCCAAATGGAAGTCAATCTGAAGGACAGAACATACCTTTAATAACTTCTGATACACACACACACAGGTATATATACACATATCCATAAAAGCTAAGCATGTTTATACATGTTCTCAGATTAATAAGAGTCTCCATATACACATCAGTCTAATGGTTTTAATATAATTAAGTGGATATGGAAAGTTACTATGGATCAGAGGACAGTGAAGGAACAGTCAATGCCTTTAAAAGTACATATTGATTCAGATGGATAAAGTAAATGAAGAAGATCATGGAGATTGTAATAACCTTGACACCAGTCAAACTGAACTTGCTAAATGGAGGCAAAACATAAACAAATATCTAACATACTCCCACAGTTGCTGTGTTATTCCTGTTATTATATTCTAAATGAATGTACAGTACCAGAAACCAATAAATTTAGATTAGCTCTGTGGTTGTGATTTCTGAGGATGATTCTGTTCACTGAGGTGGAGCATATCAAGATGAGAAAGAAGACATGGTAATGGGAGGAAGCACAGGGTATGTCCTTTCACTAGGAAAACAGATGACTGGCCGAACGAACTGTGGTAGAGCTACACAATGGAATACTTCATAGTAATACAAAAGAATGAGCTGTTGGTACACAACGTAAAA
>NW_012105487.1:2170945-2172280 GCF_000951045.1 Mandrillus leucophaeus | reverse complement strand
TGTTCATTGTATTTATTTTCTTTCTTTCAGACATTTTAGAGGAGTTTGAGAAAATATGTTGTATTGCTGGTCCACTTTCTTTGAAATAGTTTTAGTTGTCATGATACTTTATATCAACAATTAGAAATAAACATGTATAATAACAGCAAAACAGTCTTTGTAACTTTAAATAATCTGTATTTTCATTTCAATTTATAACATGAGCAATAATTAAATGAATTTATTCCTGTGACAAAAATTTAGGTAACGCATGACATATCAGCAAATCTTAGAAGTACAAAGAAAATTAATACATGCAAACCTGCACTTGTACCCCTGACCGTAAAAGTTAAATAAAAGAAAATTAATAGATAGCCTCTGTTAATTCAGTTGAGGAAACTGAGGCATACAAAGGTTAAATAGCTTGTACAGGTCATGCATATAGTAAATGCAGAGCTTTAGTTATGGCTTTAAAGGAATGATGAGCAACCAAGTAACCAAGTAGATGGTGAATGGGGAGGAAAAAAAAAAAAGTTCACAAACTGTGAGCTAACAGTAGGTCTGGCTAAATTTGGGGCATAAAATAAAAAGAAAAAAAGTAAAGGCAAATTATATGAGACATTTGACCACAATTGTATGACAAAGAAAAGACAGTATTTTTGAGAAGTCTGAAACATAAAACATAGTTTGGAAAATAATTTCTGTAGAAACCTCAAGAAATTACTGGAAAATTCTGGCATTCTAAACAGAATGAAAGAACACACGCAGGCTCATATGTTTTATTACTGCTTGATGCAGTCTCACTAGCTAGATTGTATCTCTTTGCTATTGTCCATAGACGAATATGCTATGAACATAGTAAGCATTCAATAAATACTTGCAAATTTATTAACATTAATGTATATGTAATGAAATATCTTAAGTAGAAATATATTTCATAAGCTGAAGTCCAGTGTGCCTTTCATTGTTGAGGAAATAAGGTTCCATGCTCAATTTATGTCATGAACAAAATGATCTGAAGACTCATTTTACCCTCTAATGAGTTTTGCCACATCAGGTAATTATCATTTAATTTGTCATCATAAGCATTATTTAAACAAGAAAAGACCCTTGCACTAACAAGGAAGCATCTGCATCTCACACCAGGAAAAGGGGAGTGCAGTCAAGCTTTGGATCAGTCCTTTGCCTGTCAGGGAAAGGAGGAGGAGACAAAAAAAGGCAATGAAATTTATGAACTACAGAAGAGGAGAAATTCAATCTTACTATCAATCTTCCTAAAAAAATATAATACTTAAAATCTATATTATATAATCTATATATTGATCTCTTAATAATTTAACATGCTCTGAAGGAAGT
>NW_012105487.1:2161040-2166765 GCF_000951045.1 Mandrillus leucophaeus | reverse complement strand
TGAATACTACCTTCACATTTTCATCCTGTCTGCCTGAGCTAATCTGTTTCAGTGTTCTCTTTGTTCACGACATCCTGAGAATTAATGTTTATCCTAGTTTGGTGATTTCTAGCAGGGAAAAATGGTCTCTTTACAAAATCCTGTTATGATATTTCACTTCAGGAACCAAGCCCTGTTTTACTGCAGTTTTTGCCTTTGCCTTAGCCTTCTTCAACTCATTATCTTCTGCTCCCAACTGATAGCAAAGAACCAAACGCCCAGGTTTAATTTGCAATGTCCTTGCTTAATTCAAACTTGCTGCTATACTCTCAGAGAAGCCCAATTTATCTTTGAAAACACTTTCCACTGTAAAATACTTTCAACTCTTTTTTGTTCTCTTGCTGTGTATTACACATGCTTATGTTACTATCTTACACATTGGAGGAAATTATACTTGTCTAGTTCAGGAAATTAGCATGTTCTCTTAGATATTTTGAAAGGTATGATTTACCTGATAATCAGTACTCAACCTATCAAAATAATGGCTGCCTTGGCTGTAGGTCAGGAGGACAAGTTCAGGGAAAACTGTGCATCTGCTGGAGCAGGCAGAATAATCTGTTTCATTTCTGCAATAGCTAACATAATAGAAGAACCAGTAATGAGGGCTGGTGAGGGTCCTAACATACACAGTGGTCTTTAGCATGATCATTCGTGTTATCACTGTGAATCACTGACATAATTGTACTGTTTCTGATTTGAAAAGCTACAGATGGCTCCCAATTTCTCTTACAACAAAATCAAAACTTTTCAGTATGACACTAAAAGAGCCCTTATGTTGTCTCCAAATCGTATTTCTTGCATCGTTTTCTCCCCTTTCTCGCTCACTTCCCAAACACAGCCTTCTCATTCTTCCAGGCCACTAACAGTGCAGCTTCTTATATGTCTGAGAGATGCTTCCATCTTGTCTTCACTAAGCAAAGTTTTTGCTCAAATGGAAAGCCCAGCACAGGCTTCTTTGAAACTTTTCCTAACCAGGCCTGACACTCTTTGAAATGTACTTTTTGGAAATGTTACTGTGTTGCTTCAGGGCAAAAGGAGCTTTGTGTACACATCTTGTGGCGCTGTGATTCATAGAGTTGTTAACAAGTGATTCTTATTAAAATGAGAACTTTCTTGAGAATAGGAAATAGGACTTTTTCACTCTGTGCTTCTAGATATGTGCATATGCTTGGCACATCACAATAGATCTTCAATCTATATTTGTGGAAGGAGTAAATGAAAATCTTATGTAGTGATTTTCTTGGGTAGGCAAATGGAATGTGGCAACAGAAACATCTGGAGGACCGCAAAATGCAGACATACAACCAGATAGGGAGTTCTTAAAAGGGGGAGATAAATGCAAACAAATAGAACCAGATACAGGATCTGGGGTAATTAGAGTTTTCACCTAGTCCTAAGAGAATGAGTAAGACAGGTCTGAATTTTAGTCCCAAGTAAACAGGAATATTAGGAAAAGTATCAATCAAGGTCTTAGACATAGAGGAATAAGAGTGAATCAATTGATGGAACTAGGCTATAAGGTTAGAGTGGCTTATTTTAAGAGAACCAGAGTTCATTGTCAAAATGACACAAGGAACAAAGTACCAGAGATGGTGCTCCTGAAACTAACCGTGAGCAGGGCCAGACTTAGCCCAGAGACAGTGCTCCTGAAACTAACCGGGAGCAGGAGCAGACTTAGCCCAAGGTGTCCACGTGTTTTGCAATTTATTCGCATCACTCCACACTCATGGAAAGAATAATGTTAATCAAAAAGGCTTGTCACTTGAAGTTCCACACTTCAGGGTGTTACTTTAGGTTCTGCGCCTGTACCTATTGCAAATTTTCTGGTCCTTGTGGTGTTTTCTATATATATATGGTTTGGGGCTAGTTGTTTTCATTGTTATTGTTTTTAATCCATAACTGACTCTCTACTTAGGACTTCTGAAACAATGACATGGTGCTTTTCCCCCACCAGATGTTGCTTTTCATTTCCTCCTCCTTGAATTTATTTGCTCAGCTGCCAAGCAACTCCTGATTCACTCTCTTCTAGGTTCACCCACTACTGGCTTATGCCACAAACCATGTCAGGGCTTATGACCTTAAATTTCTGAGAGTGAAGGGACTCAGAAGTTAAGTGAGTGCAGTATTCTAGAGGAGTCAAGCAGTTATAATCATTCCTTCTTATAACATTCCTCCTGTTCAGTTTTGCATCTCTATAAAGAAATAGCTGAGGCTGGGTAATTGATAAAGAAGGCAGGCTTAATTGGCTCATGGTTCTGCAGGCTGTACAGGAAGCATGACATCCCCACCTGTTCAGCTTCCGGGGAGGCTTCAAGCAGCTTTTACTCATGGCGGAAGATGAAGCTAGAGCAGGTACATCATGTGGCAAGAGCAGGAACAAGAGAGAGAGAGAGGATGGAGGTTCCAGACTTACAAACGGATCTCACATGGTCTAATGGAGCGAGAACTCACTTATCACCAAGGCAATGGTGCTAAGCCCTCATAAGGGATCTGCTGCCATGATCCAGTCACCTGCCACCAGGCCCCACTTCCAACATTAAGAACCACATTTCAACATGAGATTTGGAGGGGACAAACATCCAAACTATGTCCCCTCCAAACACCTATCAAAGGACTACTTTGGTTATCTCAGTATCCTCTTATTAGTTTCTGATGCCACCATAAGACAAAATTCAAATAGTATAAAAGTTAGAGGGGAACTGCCGTTCTTCCCTCTGTGTTTATTCATTCACTTTAATTTGAGGAGTTTATTTAAGTAAAAACATGGAGTTTTTCCATGGCAAGGAAACCATAGTGATAGGAGTCTATTAACACTAGCCAAGAAAACATCGTAGGGCAGCCACAGTCTTCTGGCTTACCAAGCTGTAATCAAATGAGGATGTGAAGAGCGAAGATCTCCCAAGGAGAGGGTGCTTTACTTCAACTAGAAAAACAAATTGTGCTCTCCATGATTGTTCTTGAGTTAGAAGAGGCTTTGATGTTTTTCACTTTTCCTTCTATGAAGGAAAACACATTATGACTGTTAAATTATACAAACAAAGCTTTTTTTAAAAAAAAAAAACTGCATATTCATGCCCCAAGCCAACTTTTCCTAATTAGTCAGATGGAGAACTAATGGAGTTGTTGGAAAGCTGATTGAATACTTAAGAGCCCAGGAATAACATCAATCACCATTTGGAGAAAACAGAATATGTTTAGCAATAGGTGGGTAAACTGAGAAGGCTCAAATTCTAGCCTGGAGGGAAGCTGTAGGACTGCTCCAATTCTAATCCACAAATTCCTTCTCTTCATTGGTTAAAGGAGGCTGCCAGTGGTAGAGTTCTGTTATCAGCTTTGTTTAGTTGTCCTCCAAAGTCCCCTAACCTCAGTTATTCTGAAGTATCAATAATAACATCTCTGGTCATATCTTAGAGGTGAAACAATTTCTTGCAGCAGGTTGGGCCTTCATTTACTATTTCTTTAATTCATCCGTCTAACAAGCAATTTCCAAGTATGTTGTAATCCTTATGTATTACATACATTAAGCAGGTAATGTATGTAGGTTCATTGTATGGAAATTGCAGAAATATATAAAAATATTCTTAGCATTGTTTCCCTGGCCTGGCAAGAGTAGAATCAGGAATTGGAAAATTGTTAAGGGAATTTGTCATTTAAACTGCCTCTGAAATGTTGGACTTTATTAAAAACATGTTTATGTATTACTTTTATTTAAGAGTAATTAATTAAGTACTTTTATTTAAGAGTAATTAATTAAGAGTTGTCAATTTTACCAGACAGGACGCTGAAGCTAGAAATAACATACTTTTTTAGGAAGAAGGTGACCCAGGCCACCTCTTGCAGAACACAAAGCACCTAACTCAGGTGTGGGCCATGGTGGAGCCGAAGTCAACAATGGCTGACCAGCACACTCCAGGACATTCCACAGTGGCTTGCTCTTTCCCATTCTTTTGCTTTCAGAGCAATAACCTGCCATCCTTTTTATTTTTCAAACTTGATTGATTCTAAACAAAAATACCAGGCAGTTATTTTCATATTTTATGGCTCAGGGTCACTTAAATTATAATTAATTTTTACTGATCCCATCATTTCAAATTCATCTTAGGCAATTTAACAAGAAAAGGTCTAAATAGATTTTTAAAAATACTTTAATAAGGATCTGTACATGTTGAATCTGTAATTACCTGTGTATTATCTCTGCTCAGTCTTGAGTGAAGTCTGAGTGAATAATTTCTTCAATGATCCAGTTTTTCTGTTTTTTTCCCCTCAGTCATTTAATGCACATGACTGTATCCTAAGTTTAGTGAAGCAGAAAACAAAGTAAAATATATTTTAAAGCACAATTATTACAAAATGCTTCCAGTTTCTACTCTAAATGAATAACGTCTGCGGGTTTAAGCTATTTCCTCTCATCTGGATCTTCTCTTTGTCTCTGGATCCTTTGTCACATAATGAGAAGTTGATGAATGCCGAAATTTGAAGTTTCACAAAAGAGAAGACTAAATTGAAAAATAAATAGTTTTCTCAGTTTTTGTATTCATGATAATGTTAATTGTAAAGCAAAATAACAGTGACTGAGGTATTTATTTCAAATATAAGCACAATATAAACACTGGCTGTGTTAACAATTGGTAAGATTTTTAAATCCCTCCTAGTTGCGCTTCATTACTCCAGGTATAAATATTTACCCAACTTGAGATAAAGTTTTTCTCAAAAATGGTTAATAATATATATAAGTTTTTTTGTCTGAATGCAGTGCCGAATATCCATTTTACTTCATTTCATATTTTATGTCAGCACAGCCAAACTTTTTCCCAACAAAAAAAGCAGTCTGATTTAAGCCACTGTGGCAGATCTTTGCCAGACTGTTCTAACTTGTATTAGCGATGAGTATTTTACATGCTTACCATGATGCCCTCAGTTGGGGGTTCTTTATTGTTATTATTTCAATTCAATAACAAAAAAAAAAAGATGGAGCACTGGATAAAATTTCAGTTACTAAGCAAAGTAAGAAGTAATTACAATTTTCAACAATGCAGAAGCAATTCAATGTATACACTCTGTATTCCCATTTTATAGCAATAAAGATATTTAAAATATTTTCCAAACAGTTCATTGCTAACATCAGTCTCCCCTCCACTGTCCCCAAACATTCTCAAATTATTTCTTTTGTGATAATAACTTTGAAATCTTTCAGATTTTTTAATAACATATTTTCTACAAGTTTTGGTTGAATACATAATGTTAAACTGAACTTCCTAGGTTAGGCAGGATATATTTGAATGTTGCTCGTACCTTCTGCAATATAGTACTTCTTAATGGGACTAGAATAAACAAACTGAGGATATTGATTTGAAAGCTTCTGTAATGTTTTTCTGTTCTCTGTTTTTTTAACCTGCAAGTGGCTCCTAGCAGTGAGGAGTAAAGATGATTGACAGAAAATAATGTTAATTGCATGGGATTTAAAGTTGTAGGGATCTTACCCCATCCTAGTTTCATCCTTTGATACTAATATAGCCTATGACAATTCACTTATGTGGTTGCCTCAATCCTTAGTTTTCACAATTATAAAACTAGAGTTATGGGAACAAGTACTCAACAGAAATATTGTGAGAAATAATAGCATAGTGTACAATAAGCAATCAACATATGCTAATGATTATTAATGCTGTTAATATAGATAACAAAT
>NW_012105487.1:2155976-2160990 GCF_000951045.1 Mandrillus leucophaeus | reverse complement strand
AAAATACTTTAATAAGGATCTGTACATGTTGAATCTGTAATTACCTGTGTATTATCTCTGCTCAGTCTTGAGTGAAGTCTGAGTGAATAATTTCTTCAATGATCCAGTTTTTCTGTTTTTTTCCCCTCAGTCATTTAATGCACATGACTGTATCCTAAGTTTAGTGAAGCAGAAAACAAAGTAAAATATATTTTAAAGCACAATTATTACAAAATGCTTCCAGTTTCTACTCTAAATGAATAACGTCTGCGGGTTTAAGCTATTTCCTCTCATCTGGATCTTCTCTTTGTCTCTGGATCCTTTGTCACATAATGAGAAGTTGATGAATGCCGAAATTTGAAGTTTCACAAAAGAGAAGACTAAATTGAAAAATAAATAGTTTTCTCAGTTTTTGTATTCATGATAATGTTAATTGTAAAGCAAAATAACAGTGACTGAGGTATTTATTTCAAATATAAGCACAATATAAACACTGGCTGTGTTAACAATTGGTAAGATTTTTAAATCCCTCCTAGTTGCGCTTCATTACTCCAGGTATAAATATTTACCCAACTTGAGATAAAGTTTTTCTCAAAAATGGTTAATAATATATATAAGTTTTTTTGTCTGAATGCAGTGCCGAATATCCATTTTACTTCATTTCATATTTTATGTCAGCACAGCCAAACTTTTTCCCAACAAAAAAAGCAGTCTGATTTAAGCCACTGTGGCAGATCTTTGCCAGACTGTTCTAACTTGTATTAGCGATGAGTATTTTACATGCTTACCATGATGCCCTCAGTTGGGGGTTCTTTATTGTTATTATTTCAATTCAATAACAAAAAAAAAAAGATGGAGCACTGGATAAAATTTCAGTTACTAAGCAAAGTAAGAAGTAATTACAATTTTCAACAATGCAGAAGCAATTCAATGTATACACTCTGTATTCCCATTTTATAGCAATAAAGATATTTAAAATATTTTCCAAACAGTTCATTGCTAACATCAGTCTCCCCTCCACTGTCCCCAAACATTCTCAAATTATTTCTTTTGTGATAATAACTTTGAAATCTTTCAGATTTTTTAATAACATATTTTCTACAAGTTTTGGTTGAATACATAATGTTAAACTGAACTTCCTAGGTTAGGCAGGATATATTTGAATGTTGCTCGTACCTTCTGCAATATAGTACTTCTTAATGGGACTAGAATAAACAAACTGAGGATATTGATTTGAAAGCTTCTGTAATGTTTTTCTGTTCTCTGTTTTTTTAACCTGCAAGTGGCTCCTAGCAGTGAGGAGTAAAGATGATTGACAGAAAATAATGTTAATTGCATGGGATTTAAAGTTGTAGGGATCTTACCCCATCCTAGTTTCATCCTTTGATACTAATATAGCCTATGACAATTCACTTATGTGGTTGCCTCAATCCTTAGTTTTCACAATTATAAAACTAGAGTTATGGGAACAAGTACTCAACAGAAATATTGTGAGAAATAATAGCATAGTGTACAATAAGCAATCAACATATGCTAATGATTATTAATGCTGTTAATATAGATAACAAATAAATGAACATAATTTTCAACCACTTACAAATATTTCAATATAATTTGGAAATGAATTACAAATTAGACAAAAATAGAAAAAGACTATTGTCCAATAAAATAGCTATTCACAATCACCCTGTTACACTGAATTTGATTGCTTATATAGGTTCTGCCTTAATGAAAAGGGGAGGACAAGAAAGTGGATACTTTCTTTTCCTAGAACATCCATTAAATTAAAAGTGCTGAGACTCCTGGTTTCCAGTTCCACTTATAAGTCACAACTCTGTTTTAACAACAGCAAAAAGTGGAGTGACTGATAAGTCAACTTTTATTAAATCAATAAAAGAGGTGATGGAAAACAGTTGTCTTCACTGTTTTGGAGATTGAAGAGACAGACAAGTGAATACATTGAGTCACAGGTTACCAGAGCAGAGTCTCACCAGTGAAAAGCTTGGCAGGAATGAGGACTGGGGTTGTAAACCTGAAATATAGTTGAATTGCTGGGGGCACAAAGTGGACAAGTCTGAGGATTAAAAACTCCAGGGGAACCCACAAAATGGAGCTCACACTTTTGTGAGATTTACCTCCAGGAACTTGACCCACTTTTCTCAGTGAGTATCAGAGAAAAGTCGCATCATCGTTCTGGTGTGGGGATAGGAAAAGAAATCTCCTTAGAATATGCCAGAGCATTCTCTTCTTAGAAAGGTTTGCACTCAGGAGAAACTCTTTAATCAGAGCTTATCCTCTTGGGGTTTTATCAGAACCTAGGGGAGGGGAAATGCCCAATTTCAGCCACTTATATCCTCTTACATGGAGGGAGGGAAATACAGAATCTCAGCCCACTCTAACCATCCACAAAGGAGGAGGAAAATACCCACCTTCGGCCCACTCTAGCCTTCGTTTTCTATTTATGAGGTGGTGGTGCTGAGAAGCACTTTTGAAGTTCACAGTCCACAGGCATAGGCTTAATAAAAGACTGAGACTGAATCACAGGACTGTAGAATGCTTCCTGTCCCTGACACCCTACTACCACATTATTAAAGAACTGTTTACAGCAGTCCTTTTACTGCCACATGCTACTGTCTACATCATGTCCAGTTATCAAGAAAGAATTGCAAGGCATACCAAAAGGTAAAAAAGAAACCCGTAATTTGAAGAGGCAGAGCAAGCAGTCATGACAGGGATATTGGAATTTTCAGACTGGGAATTTAAACAAATATGATTAATATGCTAGGGGTTCTTAATGGATTAATAAAGTAGATAACATGAAAGGACAGATGGGCAATTTAAACAGAGATAGAAATCCTAAGCAAAAAAAAAAATGCTATGGGTCAAAATATTGAAACAGAAATGGAGAACATTATGTTTAAGCATCAACTGGAAGAAATACTACTTTTAAACATACTTCCTTCTCAGTATGCATATATTGTATTTCCTTTTCCTTAGCAAATGATACGACAAGAAAAGGAAATAAAATATATACATATAGAAAAGGAAGAAATTGTCTTCATTCTCAGATGACATGATTGTCTATGTAAAGTATCTGAAAGAACTGACAAAACCCCTGGAACTAATTGATCATAGCAAGGTTGTAGGGAATATACATAGTCAGTTGCCTTCTGTATTAGTTCATTTACATACTGCTATGAAGAAATACCTGAGACTGAGTAATTTATAAGGAAAAAGAGGTTTAATGGACTCACATTTCCACATGGCTGGGGAGGCCTCTCAATCATGGTGGAAGGTGAAGGAGGAGCAAAGGCATGTCTTACATGGCAGCAGGCAAGACAGCATATTCAGGGAGACTGCCCCTTTATAAAACCACCAAGTCTCATGAGACTTATTCATTATTACGAGAATAGCATGAGAAAAACCCACCCCTGTGATTCAATTACCTCCACTAGGTCCCTCCCATGACACATGGGGATTAAGGGAACTACAATTTAAGATGAGATTTGGCTGGGACACAGCCAAACCATATCATTCTGCCCCTGGCTGCTCCCAAATATCATGTCCTTACAATTCAAAGCACAAAAACACAGTCATGCCCTTCCAACAGTCCCTCAGAGACTTAACTCATTCCAGCATTAACTCAAAAGTCCAAGTCCAAAGCCACATCTGAGACAAGGCAAGTCCCTTACTCCTATGAACCTGTAAAATCAAAAGCTAGTTAGTTCCTTCCTACATACAATAGGGGTACAGGCTTTGGGTAAATACACCTATTCTAAATGGGAGAAATTGGACAAAACAAAGGAGCCACAGTCCCCATGCAAGTCCAAAATCCAATAGGGCAGTCATTAAACCTTAAAGTTCCAAAATGACCTCATTTGACTCCGTGTCTCACATCCAGGTCACACTGATGCAAAAGGTGAGTTCCCATGGCCTTGGGAAGGTCTGCCTCTGTGGTTTTGCAGGGTATAGTGCTTCTGTTCTGACTGGTTTCACAGGCTGGCTCTGAGTGTCTGAGGCTTTTCCAGGTGCATGGTGCAAGCTGTCAGTGGAACTACCATTCTGAGGTCTGGAGCATGGTGGCCCTCTTCTCACAGCTCCACAAGGCAGTGCCCCAGTGGGGACTCTGTGGGTTGAGGGGGGACTCCAACCCCACATTTCCCTTCTGCAGTGCCATAGCAGAGGTTCTCCATGAGAGTTCCACCCCTGTGACACACCTCGCCCTAGACATCCAGGCGTTTTCATACATCCTCTGAAATCTAGGTGGAAGTTCCCAAACTTCAAATGTTGTAATCTGTGTATCTGCAGGACCCACACCACATGGAAGCTGCCAAGGCTTGGGGCTTGAACCCTTTGAAGCTATGGCCCAAGTGGTATGTTGGTCTCTTTTAGCCACAGCTGGAGTGCCTGGGGCACAGGGCACTGAGTCCCAAGGCTGAATACAGCAGGGGGGCCCTGGTCCTGGTCCAAGAAACCATTTTTCCTCTCCTGGGACTGTGATGGAAGGGGCTTCTATGAAGGCCTCTGACATGCCCTGCAGACATTTTCTCCATTGTATTAGTGATTAACATTCTGTTCCTCATTACCTATGCAAATTTCTACAGCTTGCTTGAATTTCTCCCCAGAGAATGGGTTTTTCTTTTCTACTGCTTTGTCAGGGTACAGATTTTTCAAACTTTTATGCTCTGCTTCCTCTGGAATGCTTTTCTGCTTAGAAATTTCATCCGTCAAATACCCTAAATCATCTCTCTCAAGTTCAAAGTTTTACAGATCTTTAGGGCAGGGTCACAATGCTGCCAGTCTCTTTGCCTAGCAAGAGAGAACTTTACTCCAGTTCCTAACAAGTTCTCATCTCCATCTGAGACCACCTTAGCCTGAACTTTATTGCCCATATAACTCTCAGCATTTTGGTAAAGTCATTCAACAAGTCTCTAGGAAGTTCCAAATTTTCCAACCTCTTCGTGTCTTCTGAGTCTGCCAAGTCTCTATGAAGTTCTGAACTTTCCTACATTTTCCTATCTTCTTCTGAGCTCCA